>NC_057802.1:59786432-60001120 GCF_018294505.1 Triticum aestivum
CGGGCTTCGCGGGCCGGCGGCGGTGGGCGGCGGCGCTGCCACATGTCGCGCCCTGATTGGTCGGGTGCGGCGGCGGGATTCGTTCGGCGCCGGGCGGACGTGTCCGGCGCGCGGAGGGAGCGGGGCTAGGGTTTGGACGCAAATTTCGGAGGGGAAGGTGTTTATATAGGCATAGGGAGCTAGGAGAGTCCAAATGAGGCACGGTTTTTGCCCACACGAACGTGATCGAACGACCAAGAGCATGGAGGGGCCTTAGATGGGTTATTGGGCAGTTTGAGGGGGGTTTTGCTGCAACATACAAAGGGACTTTGCGGTTACCCGGTTAACCGTTGGAGCATCAAACGACCTCCAAATGGAACGAAACTTGACAGGTGGTCTACCGGTGGTATACCAAGGCCACTTGGCAAACCTTGGTCCATTCTGAGAACGTTTAACACCCGCTCACGAAAAGAGACAAGAGGGGGTGCGCCGGTGCACGTGGGAGTGTCGGATTGCAAAACGGACAACGGGGAAAATGCTCGGATGCATGAGACGAACACGTATGCAAATGAGATGCACATGATGGCATGATATGAGATGCACGACATGAACAAAATGCAAAACGAAAAAAAAAAAAAAAACCCGACCACGAAGGGAATATCATAACACACACCCGAAAATGGCAGGAGTTGGAGTTATAAATATGGAAAGTTACATCCGGGGTGTTACAACACTCCACCACTACGAGAGGATCTAGTCCCGAGATCTTGGACTGAAAGAACTCCGGATATTCGGAACGGAGGTGGTCCTCGCGTTCCCAGGTGGCTTCTCGGTCGGAATGGTGCGACCACTTCACTTTCAGGAATTTGATTGACTTGTTGCGAGACTTGCGCTCAGTTTCTTCAAGAATAGCAACGGGGTGCTCATGATAAGACAGATCTTCTTGGAGGTCAATCTCTTCGAAGTTGATGGTGCGCTCAGGAGTCTTGAAGCACTTGCGAAGCTGTGACACGTGGAACACATCGTGCACGTTCGCGAAGTTGGAGGGAAGCTCTAGTTGATAGGCGAGGTCGCCTCTGTTGCCAATGATCTTGAAAGGACCCACGTATCTAGGAGCAAGCTTCCCTTTGATACCGAAGCGACGAGTGCCTTTCATTGGAGAGACGCGGAGGTAGACATGGTCTCCGATCTCGAAAGCCACATCATGGTGCTTGCTATCATAGTAATTCTTCTGGCGCGATTGCGCGGCTTTGAGATTTCCACGGATGACTTTACACATTTCTTCAGCCTCTGTGATTAAGTCGTTGCCAAGAAGTTGGCGTTCACCAGTCTCTGACCAATTGAGAGGGGTACGACACTTTCTGCCATATAGAATCTCGAATGGGGCCTTGCCCGAACTCGCTTGGAAGCTGTTGTTGTAGGAGAACTCGCCATATGGAAGACAATCTTCCCATTTCATGCCAAAGGAAATGACACAAGCCCTGAGCATATCTTCAAGGATTTGATTGACTCGCTCGACTTGGCCACTAGTTTGAGGATGGAAAGCTGTGCTGAAGCGAATGTTGGTGCCGTTGGCCTTCTGGAAGGAGACCCAGAACTTAGAAGTGAAGATGCTTCCACGATCTGAAGAAATCAATTGTGGAATGCCGTGCAAGGAGTACTGGGGAACGTAGCAATAATTCAAAATTTTCCTACGTGTCACCAAGATCAATCTAGGTGATGCTAGCAATGAGAGAGAGGGAGTGCATCTTCATACCCTTGAAGATCGCTAAGCGGAAGTGTTACAAGAACGCGGTTGATGGAGTCGTACTTGCGGCGATTCAAATCGCGGAAGATCCGATCTAGCGCCGAACGGACGGCGCCTCCGCGTTCAACACACGTATAGCCCGGGGACATCTCCTCCTTCTTGATCCAGCAAGGCGAGAGGAGAAGTTGAGGGAGAACTCCAGCAGCACGATGGCGTGGTGGCGATGGAGCTCGTGGTTCTCCGGCAGAGCTTCGCTAAGCACTATGGAGGAGCAGGATGTAACGCCCACGATGCGGCTATATCTCCCACGTGTCGAGGCACGACTTAGAGGCATAACCGCATTGTGGTATTGTTGCAAGAAGGGTTATCTTCACACAATCCCATGTAATGAACAAGAATGGGATAACGAGAGTTGGCTTACAATCGCCACTTCACACAATACATAAATATAATTCATACATCATCCAAAATCCACACATATACCGACTACAGTCAAATCCAAATGAAAATAAGATAACCCCAAATGCTAGATCCCCGATCGTCCCAACTGGGCTCCACTACTCATCATCAGGAAAAGAAACATAGTAACGACCACGTTCCTCGTCGAAATCCCACTTGAGCTCGGTTGCATCATCTGCACTGGCATCGTCGGCACCTGCAACTGTTTTGGTAGAATCTGTGAGTCATGAGGACTCAGCAATCTCACACCCGCGAGATCAAGACTATTTAAGCTTATAGGAAAGGATGGTGTAATGAGGTGGAGCGGCAGCAGGCACTAAGCATATATGGTGGCTAACATACGCAAGTGAGAGCGAGAAGAGAAGCAACGCAACGGTCGCGAAGCTAGAAATGATCAAGAAGTGATCCTGAAACTACTTACGTTCATGCATAACTCAAACCGTATTCACTTCCCGGACTCCGCCGAGAAGAGACCATCACGGCTACACACACGGTTGATGTATTTTACTTGGGTCGAGTGACAAGTTCTCTACAACCGGACATTAACAAATTCCCATCTGCCTCATAACTGCGGGCACGGCTTTCGAAAGATAATACCCTGCAGGGGTGTCCCAACTTAGCCCATTATAAGCTCTCGCGTTCAACGAAGGATAAACCTTCTCCCAGGAAGACTTTATCAGTCTCGGAATCCCGGTTTACAAGACATTTTGACAATGGTAAAACAAGATCAGCAAAGCCGCCCGAATGTGCCGACAAATCCCGATAGGAGCTGCACATATTTCGTTCTCAGGGCACACCGGAAGAGCAGTCCGCACAACTAAAACCAGGCCTCAAGTTTCCCCAAGGTGGCGCTGCAAAGGGCTCTAGTTTGGACCAGCACTCAGAGGAACACTGGCCCGGGGGTTTAAATAAAGATGACCCTTGGGTTTGCGAAAACCCAAGTGTCGTGGAATTGTCACGGCAGATGGCCTCAAGCTAGGACTTAGTTGTAGAGCCATCGCCGCTAGGAAGCTTGAAGGGGTTAACAGGACAAGGAACACGAGGGTTTATACTGGTTTGGCCCCTTACAGTGAAGGTAAAAGCCTACGTCCAGTTGAGGTGGTATTGATTAGGGTTTCGATGACCAGGGAGCTTAACTGCTACGCCTGGCTCTCGTTGAGATCTTTTCCTGCCCCTAAACCGCTGCCGGGTCGTCCCTTTATATAGGGAGGCTGACACCCAGCGGCTCTCAGAGTCCCGGCCGGCTCATAAGAGTGTCCGGCTCGGACTCTCAACTATTCTTCCCTTACACTACAAGTTCTACCATAATGACGGTTGTAACTACGGGCCTTAAGCCATATCCGGGTCTTAAGCCCATCTCTGGCCCACCGTCTTCAAGCTTGGCGCCGGGCTTCTGGCGATGACCATTATGAGTAACCCGGCCCCTCCTGGCGGGTGACTCTAAGGTCTATATCCTCAACATCAGGCCCCAGATTGATTTGAGCCGGCTCATGTCAATCTTCAATTGTTTCGACAGAAAATCTCCGGCTTACAATTGTGTGAAGGCCATAACCCGGCATGACGTCATCCTCTAGATTCCGGGTAATCCGCCGTGACGTCATCTTCCATTAAATGCATTTTTTACTCCACCAGATCCGCAACGGCTCTTATCTTTACTACCATCCGAAAATCGAGGCGCCTCTTGGGCGAGATAACCGCGTCGTGGCCTCCTTGTTTCTCGCGCCCACTTATGAGACTGGCCTTATAAATAGCCCGACCCTCGGGTCTTTCTCATTCTCCCTCTTCTGTCGCCTCCTTCCTCTCACTGCCCCCGTGCTGCTCGAGCTCCGCCACCGCCACCGCAACAACAGAGCTCTGCGTCCTCGTCGTCCTTGGCCGCTGCATCACCCTGAACCGTCCAGAGAACCGCGGCGAACCCCTGCATCCGTAAGTTCCTTCCTCCTCATAGGATAGAACTACGTTAAGCTCCTGCTGTTCTTCCCGTGTTCTTCGCCATCGTTCGCGAGTTCTTGGTAGTTTTGATTTTTACCACCCTTTTTGATCTTAGACTTGTATAGAACCACTGCGGTAGCTGTTTCACTTCCATTCCTAATGCAAATAGATCCCCTTTTACTGCATAGATGCCCTGTTCGAACCCGCAGACTTCTTCTGCGTCTGTTTTTAGGTCTAGCAATTTTCCTTTTCAACCAACCGTTTTGATCCAAATTATTTACTGCCATGTGTGAAACCTGTTTTCACCACACTTAGTAAAAAACTACACCTGCCGAGTCGTGGCGGTTTACGTTTCCGGCTTAAAGAAGCCACGTACTGTAAAAATTTCCAGCTCATTTGCAGCAAGGCTGTAGATAATTGAATTGCACTCAATACCTCGGGCGGCTTAAATAACCCGATGCACCTAGATAGATGTCATTAGTCCCCAACATAAGCCGCCACTTTAACATTGAACTGTAGATTTCCTCCGGCTTATAATTAAACCGGACGTTTCCTTTTATCATAGGCTGCCGACTTTCACCATGCCTCCCAAAGCTCCTAAAGCATCCATCATTTGCAATTGGATGAGGTCCAATGTCACCGACGAGAACTTAGCGGATTTTGTAAAGTCGGGTTACCTGCCTAAGAAGGACGTCATGTCCTACCGTGCCCCTGACCCGTCAGAGGAGAGACCACAACCAAAGGACGGGGAGGTGGTGATTTTTGCGGATCACATGAGCCAGGGCTTCGCACCGCCCGGCTCAAAGTTTTTTAGAGATGTGCTAAACTTCTTTGATCTGCGGCCACAAGACATAGGACCCAATTCTGTGTCCAATATATGCAACTTCCAAGTGTTCTGCGAAGTCTACCTCGGAGAAGAGCCCAGCCTGCTGCTCTTCAGAGAGATCTTCTACCTGAACCGCCAGAACGAGTGTGCCAACGGGCCAAGTTTGGAACTCGGCGGAATCTCCATTCAGCGACGCAGAGACTGCCTCTTCCCTTACGCCAAGCCGCCAAGCCACCCAAAGGACTGGAACCAGACGTGGTTCTACTGCCAAGACACGTCGCCGACTGACGAGAGTTCACTGCCCGGCTTTCGCCCATCGCGTCTGGAACCAACACACCCTCTGTCAGACAAGCTGACTCAAGCGGAGCGCCAACCTCTGCTCCCCACCATTAACAAGATCAAGGCTCTCCTGGGCAATGGTCTCAATGGAATTGATCTGGTCCGGGTCTGGATCTCGTGGCGGGTGATCCCCTTGAGCCGCCGCCCCGGCTTAATGTGTGAGTACACAGGCCGGAAAGATGACCCCCTGCGACACAGCCGGAACGATCTTCCTGAAGACGTTGCCGAGGACATGACCAAGGCTCTCTTGAACGAGAGCTTGGCAGACTGCTGGAGGACCGGCTTAAGCCCCTTCTGCAAGACCAACCCGGCCCCCGCGGTAAGCCGCTGATCTGAACATCTTATTTTCTTCTGTAAATAACTTTCATCCGAACCTTAAGAAATCGTCATTGTATTTTTCAGGTGGATGACAAATTCTGGAAGGTCAAATACGACCATGAGGCAGCCAAGAAGGCTAGGAAGGCGAAGAAAGCCGCCAAGAGAGCCGCTCCCCGCAAGGAGGGAAGTAGGCCTACTGCTTCAGAGCTGCTGCAACTAAGCGACAGCTCCGAGTCAGAGGTAACCCCTGAACCTGTAAACTCTCGCTGTATTTGTTGTTCATTTCTGTCCACCTTATCAATACTGTTCATCAACAGGATGACACCGGAGCAAGTAACCCGGTGGTTGAAGAGGTAATGTCACTTTCCTCCGACTCGGAGCCCTCGCCAAGGCTGAAAGTCCGAAGGGTAACCCGGAAAGTAAGATTTTCACATCCTTTAGCTTATCAAGATCCTCAATTTCTTTTGAAGCGACAGACTCATGAGAGCCGGCGGCACACCCGGACCAACAAGGACGCTGACCTCTCCTCCGGCTTACCTGATGCGTCGAGGAAACGCCGGACCGAGTTTATCCCCCTCTTGTACCCTTTTCATCCTTTGGCGGGTGTTATTCGTCAACCGCTCAATTCCTCCGATTCAAACTATCAGGAAACCTCACCCTCCTCTGCTGACTCGATGCAATCAAACCTGCCGGCCTTCAAGACCGTACCCGGGTAATGATAATCATCTCTTGTTGTGCTTATCTTTACTCATACTTTTGTACTAACCTTTTTGTCCTTTCACTGCCCAGGCAAAGCTCAGCAAGCGGGCGAAGAAGAATAAGCCAGTCGAAGAGCCGGACTTGCCTGAACCGGAGGTAGCCGCTCAAGAACCGCCAGCTGCCTCCGCTCCCGAAGCCACCGCTCCAACCGACAAGGCAACTGCAAAAGCTTCTGCTAACCCGGAGACCTCCAGCTCGGCTCAGCCGGTCAATGACCCGGATGTGGTAATCACCCGGACGGAGTTTGTTGAGCCGGGGAGACCCACTGCACTGGCCAAGTGCTCCGCCAAGGAGGAGTTGCTACAGCACCGCCGGGTTAATCTGGACCTCACCGACTACGCCAATCTGAACATCGGAGAGATCGTCTCCGGCTATGTCAGCCAAGTGCACAAGAGCCGGGATGTAGAGATCGGCATGGTGAACCAGATTCAGCAGAAGTCTGAGGTACCACTCTTCTTTCTTCTTGCTTACTGCATAGTTATCTTGTTATTCTTACCATACTCTAGCCCCCAAGTCTACGACTTATGATAGAATATGTTGTAGACTTAAGTTCCGGCTTACTCGCTTGAACCGGCAATTTGTAAATAGAAACGTTCGATATGCATTAGCCCCCAAGTGCCAAGTGTCTTTGCTTGGAAAGTGCTTGGGACTTTAAAATTGCATAATAACTGTTCATCCTATAACCCGGAAATTATGCAGGCTGCTTGCAAGAAGTTTGAAGCTGACATCTCCAATCTGAAGATCCGCCTGAGGACGCAAGAAACTGAGACCCGGAAGGCCAATGCCAAATTTGTGTCTAGTATTGTTGCGCAAGAAAAGCTGAAGAGGGACTTTGACGCTGAACGGAAAGCTTGGGCCGAAGAAAAGGCTACTCTGGTGAACCGGGCCGAACAGGCGGAGAAGGCTCTGACAGAGAAGACCGCCGAACTCTCCGGCTTAAAGCGCCAAGTGTCCCAGATGGTTGCCGCAATCTTCGGTAAGTCATTTCACCGGCTTTCATCAAGTTTATAATATTTATATCTCATAACTCATCCTTGTCGGCAGCTTATCTTATTCTGTGAAACAGATCCCAGAAGCACCAACCTCAACCAAAGCGTGGTAACCAAGTTCAAGGCCGTGTACACCCTGGTGGAGCAACTCTACACCGGGTCACAGCGTGCTCTTGCTGTGGTGGCCCTATCCAATGAGGTGCCGACTCACCTGGCGGAAGTTCTTCGCCGGCTCGCCGTTCTTCCTCAACGTGTCCAAGAGCAGCGACGGGCCTCTGCAAGAGCCGGAGCCATAGCTGCTCTGAGCCGGGCCAAGGCGTTCCTTCCAGAACTAGACCCGGCTGACATCGCTCTGGGCTACCCCAGTTTGAAGGAAGACGGCACCCCCTTCGACCAAAGGGACTTTGCAGCCTGCGTGAAGATTGTACGCCCGGTGGCCACTCTGATTGGCAACGATACGGATCTGACTAAGTACCAGCCGGGTTACGATTCAGAGAATCAGAGGATCCCCACTCCGCGCTATGAAGCCATCAGCTTAGTCCCGCCGACTCGGAAGCACACCTTTGCCCCGGAGATTGACCCGGCCGGGTTAATTGACGAGGAAGCTCAATTTGAAGCTCTGAGCGGCATTGACTGGAAGTCGTCAACTTTCCAGGTCTTGGGAACAGCCGGAGGAGCAGAGAGGGATGAGCCGGAAACTTCAACCCAGCAAGCATCGTAACTCTACAGGCGGCTTATTAAACAATGCCTCACCCTTTTGGACTCGATGAGTCTTGTAATAGAATAGGACCAACACTTTAATTTTGCTGTGCCATCGTGCACACGTTGAATGCTGAATTCCATTGAGGTTGTCTCCTTTATACTTCTCCGGGTCATAATTGATCATTTACTTTCCTTAAGCTCAAATAGGTGCCTTTAACTATCCTGCATAGAAAGACAAATCACAAGTCTCTAGGCGGCTTACCGCACTGAGAATCATAGTTTTAGTCATATAACCCAGAATATGAATCAAAAAAGACTGGTCCTCAATTATGTCCTTGATATACCCGTAATAACACACTTACCGGCCTGCAAGCACACTTCCGGCTTATATAACCCTGGTAATAAGGTTGGTACCTCAATTATGGTTTACCAGTCTTAATAACGCCGATTGTATTTGACTAGTACTGTAAATCAAAATTAAGCCGGCAAAGTGAGACCCGCCGTGCATACTTGAAATAATCAGAAGAACTCACTATAAATCAGAAAAACTTAGGGGCTTCCGGTTCGAATACGACCAGAGACCCGTCCCAAAGGAGTTATGCTAGGATTCGAATGCGATCATATAGCCCCCAGTGGGTGTGGCGATGCCAATCAAGAGGGTACCGACAGCTATGTTCTCTTTGGTTCGAATACGACCCATGTTTGAACAGGAAGCCCCCAAATGACTTTAAGAATTGTTTAACGACGCTGATTCGAATACGATCCACGTCGGTTCCCAAAGAGGTTAAACTATGATTCAAATATGATCAAAGAAAACTCCTCAATGAGCTCGGCACTTTGCCAATCAAATGGGTATCGACAGCTATGTTCTCTTTGGTTCGAATACGACCTATGTTTGCACAGGAAGCCCCCAAGTGACTATATTGTGTATGGCTAGATTCGAATACGATCATAAGCCGGATCCTCCTTCAAGTTATCACATGATCTTGTAATGAAAACAACACATTCACTTTGGAGGAGAAAAAAGGACAGAGGTCCTGCTTTATTGCTTATCATAATATATACATGGCTTAGAGAAATATGTACATTATGAGAGCCGGTGGCTCAAGTGTAGTAAGGCCGAAGCTGAGCTATATTCCACGGCCGACGGGTCTCTTCCTCCGACTTACGTGAATCTTTGTGCTCCCGAATGTCAATGAGGTAATATGACCCGTTGTGCAAATTCTTGCTGACCACAAAGGGCCCTTCCCAAGGCGGGGATAGCTTGTGCGCATCTGTTTGATCTTGGATGAGCCGGAGCACCAGATCGCCTTCCTGGAAGACCCGGGATTTAACCCGGCGACTATGATAACGGCGCAGGTCTTGTTGGTAAATCGCTGAGCGAGCTGCTGCCACATCACGCTGTTCGTCCAACAAGTCAAGAGCATCTTGGCGCGCCTGTTCATTATCCGCCTCAACATAAGCCGCCACTCGAGGCGAGTCATGACGGATGTCACTGGGGAGGACTGCTTCTGCCCCATAAACCATGAAGAAAGGCGTGAAACCTGTAGACCTGTTAGGAGTAGTGTTGATGCTCCATAACACGGAGGGCAACTCCTCCACCCAACAACCCGGCGTCCGTTGCAAAGGGACCAAAAGCCGGGGCTTGATGCCCTTCAGAATCTCCTGATTAGCCCTCTCAGCTTGACCATTGGATTGAGGATGAGCCACTGATGAAACATCAAGTCGGATATGCTCTCGTTGACAAAACTCCTCCATGGCGCCTTTGGATAGATTGGTACCATTGTCAGTTATAATGCTGTGCGGAAAGCCAAAGCGAAAAATCACCTTTTTCATAAATTGAACCGCCGTGGCTGCATCACACTTGCTAACTGGCTCCGCTTCAACCCACTTGGTAAATTTGTCAACTGCCACCAAGAGGTGGGTCTTCTTATCCTTGGACCTTTTAAAAGGCCCAACCATATCAAGCCCCCAGACCGCAAAGGGCCAAGTAATTGGGATCATCCTCAGCTCCTGAGCCGGCACATGAGCCCGTCGCGAGAACCTTTGGCAACCATCACATTTACTGACCAAGTCCTCCGCATCAGCATGAGCCGTCAGCCAATAAAAACCATGACGAAAAGCCTTGGCCACAAGAGACTTTGAGCCGGCGTGATGGCCACAATCCCCTTCATGAATCTCACGCAAGATCTCTTGACCTTCCTCAGGGGAGACACAACGCTGGAACGCTCCCGTAACACTGCGGCGATGCAACTCACCATTGATAACAACCATTGACTTAGACCGCCGGGTTATTTGTCTGGCCAAAGTTTCATCCTCAGGCAAATCTCCCCGGGTCATGTAAGCCAAATAGGGCACTGTCCAGTCCGGGATGATGTGGAGAGCCGCCACCAGTCGTGCCTCCGGGTCAGGGACAGCCAAGTCTTCCTCTGTAGGCAACTTAACAGAAGGGTTATGCAAGACGTCCAGGAAAGTATTAGGCGGCACCGGTTTTCGCTGAGAGCCCAGCCGGCTTAAAGCATCAGCCGCCTCGTTCTTCCTGCGATCGATGTGCTCTACTTGGTAACCCTGAAAGTGCCCAGCAATGGCATCAACTTCGCGGCGATAAGCCGCCATGAGAGGGTCCTTGGAGTCCCACTTTCCTGATACTTGTTGAGCCACCAAGTCTGAGTCGCCGAAGCACCTTACCCGGCTCAAGCTCATCTCCTTAGCCATCCGAAGACCGTGGAGCAAGGCCTCGTACTCAGCTGCATTGTTGGTGCAAGGAAACATCAATTGTAGCACATAATGGAACTTATCACCTTTAGGGGAAGCCAATACGACTCCAGCCCCCGAGCCCTCCAATTGCCTGGACCCATCGAAGTGAATAGTCCAATATGTGTTATCCGGCTTTTGTTCGGGCACTTGTAGCTCTGTCCAATCATTGATGAAATCCACCAAAGCCTGAGATTTAACAGCAGTGCGTGGCACGTATTTCAGACCATGAGGTCCGAGCTCTATAGCCCACTTAGCCACTCTCCCTGTGGCCTCTCTGTTTTGAATGATATCTCCAAGGGGGGCAGAACTGACCACAGTGATGGGGTGACCCTGGAAATAATGCTTAAGCTTCCGGCTTGCCATGAACACACCATAAACAAGCTTCTGCCAATGCGGATACCGCTGCTTGGACTCAATGAGTACTTCGCTGACATAATAAACCGGCCGCTGAACCGGATGCTCCTTACCCTCTTCCTTGCGCTCCACCACCACGGCCACACTGACGGCTCGTGTGTTAGCAGCCACATACAGCAATAAAGGCTCCTTGTCAACCGGAGCAGCAAGGACTGGGGGCTCGGCCAGCTGTCTCTTCAAATCCTCAAAAGCAGTATTAGCTGCATCATTCCAGACAAAGTCATCAGTTTTCTTCATCAACTGATATAATGGCATAGCCTTCTCCCGCAAACGGCTTATAAAACGGCTTAAAGCAGCAATACGACCCGCCAGGCGCTGGACGTCGTTTATACACGCCGGCTTAGCGAGGGAGGTGATGGCCTTGATCTTCTCCGGGTTAGCTTCAATGCCTCTGTTAGAAACCAAGAAACCCAAGAGCTTGCCTGCGGGAACACCAAAAACACACTTGGCCGGGTTAAGCATCATCTTGTAGACCCGGAGATTATCAAAGGTTTCCCTCAGATCATCTATCAGGGTTTCCTCCTTCCTGGATTTAACCACAATATCATCCACATAAGCATGAACATTGCGCCCAATCTGGTTATGCAGACAGTTCTGCACGCAACGCTGGTAAGTCGCCTGTGCACTCTTGAGTCCAAAGGGCATGGACACATAGAAGAAGGCTCCAAAGGGAGTTATGAACGCCGTCTTCTCCTGGTCCTTAACTGCCATTTTAATCTGATGATATCCAGAATAAGCATCCAAGAAACTTAAGCGCTCACAGCCTGCCGTAGCATCAATAATTTGATCAATACGGGGAAGGGCAAAAGGATCAGCCGGACACGCCTTCTTTAAGTCCGTGTAGTCCACACACATCCGCCAAGTGCCATTCTTCTTGAGCACGAGAACCGGGTTAGCTAACCACTCCGGGTGAAAGACTTCAACAATAAATCCGGCCGCCAAGAGCCGGGCCACCTCTTCACCAATAGTTTTCCGCCTCTCTTCATTAAACCGCCGAAGGAATTGCCTGACCGGCTTAAATTTTGGATCAACATTGAGAGTGTGCTCAGCGAGTTCTCTAGGTACACCTGGCATGTCAGAAGGTTTCCATGCAAAAATGTCCCTATTCTCACGGATGAACTCGATGAGCGCGCTTTCCTATTTTGGATCCAGATTGGCACTGATGCTAAATTGCTGAGATGAGTCACATGGAACGAAATCAACAATTTTGGTCTCATCAGCCGACTTAAATTTCATTGCCGGCTCATGCTCCGTAGTTGGCTTTTTCAGAGAGGCCATATCTGTTGGGTCAACATTGTCTTTGTAAAATTTTAACTCCTCTGTTGCACAAACAGATTCTGCATAAGCCGCATCGCCTTCCTCAGAATCCAAGGCCACCTTCCGGCTGCCATGAACCGTAATGGTCCCATTGAGACCCGGCATCTTGAGCTGTAAATACATGTAACACGGCCGTGCCATGAACTTGGCGTAAGCCGGCCGCCCAAATATGGCATGATACGGGCTTCTTATCTTGACCACCTCAAAGGTCAATTTTTCCACCCTGTAGTTGTGCTCGTCTCCAAAGGCCACTTCCAACTCGATCTTGCCGACTTACCAGGTACTACACCATGGAAAATAGTGTTTGACTGGCTGAGGTTCTTATCAATCAACCCCATACGACGAAAAGTATCATAATAGAGGATGTTGATGCTGCTGCCTCCATCCATGAGCACCTTAGTGAACTTATATCCTCCCACCTGAGGAGCCACCACCAAAGCCAAATGACCCGGGTTATCTACCCGGGGAGGGTGATCCTCCCTACTCCAAACTATGGGCTGCTCAGACCATCGTAAATAGCGTGGGACCGCCGGCTCAACAGCATTCACAGCCCTCTTATGAAGCTTCTGATCTCGCTTGCACAGACTGGTGGTAAATACATGATACTGTCCACCGCTAAGCTGCTTTGGATTGGTCTGATAACCCCCCTGCTGCTGTTGATGACCCTGGCTAGACTGTTGATTAAAGCCCCCTTGACCGTTCTGAGGATTGGAATTTGAGCCGCCGCCCGGGCCATGAAAGCCGCCGGCGCCTGAGCCACCGCCCGGGCCATTGTTGCCGTTAAAGGCGTTGGAATTCTTAAAGGCCTTCATGATTGCACAATCCTTCCACAGATGAGTAGCTGGCTTCTCTCTAGAGCCATGCCTTGGAGAGGGCTCATTTAACAGATGCTCCAGCGTCGGGCCTGATCCGCCGGCTCGGGGAGGGGGCCTCCCCTTGCGCCTCTGGTTATTACCCTGTGAGCTGGCGTTGGCCACGAACTCTAGGCTGCCGTCGGCTTTACGCTTGCCACCTCCTTGGTTCCCCGGGTTATGCTGGCGACCCTTGCCATTGCCGTTCTTCTTTCCCTTCCCTGTCCTTTCATCATCTGAAGCGGGGTCCTTGGTACCATCAGAATCGGCGTACTTGACGAGAGCCGCCATTAGCGTACCCATATCATTGCAGTCGCACTTAAGCCGCCCGAGTTTCATCTTCAGGGGCAGAAAACGACAATTTTGCTCCAACATCAAGACTGCAGAGCCGGCATCCATCTTATCTGATGAATGTATGATCTCTTTGACCCGGCGAACCCAATGCGTCGTAGATTCACCCTCCTGCTGTTTACAGTTAGTCAGATCCACTATTGACATAGACTGCCTGTAGGTGTCCTTGAAGTTTTGTATGAACCGGGCCTTCAGCTCAGCCCAAGATCCAATGGAATTTGGCGGTAGCCCTTTCAACCAAGTGCGGGCAGTCCCATCTAACATCATGGTGAAGTACTTGGCCATCGCCGCTTCACTGACCTCCAACAGCTCCATGGCCATCTCGTAACTTTCGATCCAGGCTGCGGGTTGTAAGTCAGTCATTTAATTAGGCACCTTCCTAGGGCCTTTGAAGTCCTTGGGTAGACGTTCATTGCGGAGAGCCGGTACTAAACACGGGACACCTCCGGTCCTCGTAGGGATACCCACGTCGACAGAAGCCGTCGGATAAGCCGGGGGGGTCTGGTAAGCCGTCAACTGAGGCACCGGATCCGCCTCTTGCCGTGCTCTGTCTTGGTCTGCTGCATAGAAGGCTCCGTTATGAGCCGGGCCATGGCCAGGGGGCGGGTCATGGCGTCGGACATTACTTGAGACGGTCGCTGAGACCATGTGTCTGCTATAACTCGGGCTCCGGCCTGGACGAGGGGTCGAGTGGATCCTGTCCCGGCTGTAAGAGTACGCCTCTTGCTGTGCCAACGCTGTCTGAAGGAGTTCCCTGGCCCGGCGGGTTTCAATAGCCGTCGGAGAGTCGCCGTCAATTGGGAGGGCCGCCAGCCGCGCTGCTGCGGCTACCATGTTCTCCAGCGGGTTAGCATAATGACCCGGTGGTATTGGCAGATACTGAGGCGGGGCAAGGTTCACCCAGGGAGGCCCCATCACTTGTGGCTGAACAGGGGTCCCAGACCCAGGCACTATGATCCCTGGCGGGTTACTAGACCCTGCACCTGACGTGTTGAAGAGGTTTCGAGGATCGTAAACCGGAGGGAGTCGAGATTGGGCCTTTTGATGCCTCCTTCTCATGACCTCATTGGACGCGTTCTGATCCATCGTGAGCCGGAAGGACTGCGCCTGGATCAACTGAGTTTGGGCGTCGAGAGCCGCCCTCTCCGCAGCCATCCTGATCCCTTCCGCTGCCAGATCCTCCTTAGCTTTCACTAGATCTAACTTTAACTGCGCCACCTCCGCATCATGCTGAGCTTGATCCGCCGGGTCAACCGCGGCGGTCAACAGGGCCGTCATCTTGTCCGTGAGATCCATCAGCACCTGAGCCGGCGAGGGCACCGGGTTTCCCGCTCCAGCAGCAGGGTTCTGAATAGGCTGCGCACCAGCCATGAAGATTCCGACCCGGCTCGGCGGCTCAAACGGGTCCGGAATACTGTCACCATCGGAACAACCCATGAGCCTGCCATCTTGAAGTTGATACAACGAGTTTGACTCATCTGTGGACGACTCGCCGTCAGAGCCGGCGGCCGTCTCATCACCAGATCCAGATCTATCAGAGAGCCCTCCATGGATACATCCCACAAAAGCATGCTTTAAGGCAGGCAAGGCCCGGGCGGGTCGTACGCACTGAGCCGTCTCGATGAGATCGGCGCAGAGATCCGGCTCAGGGCCCGGCTCGCCAATCTTTCCAATGAAAACATGAATTCCGTCGAAGGGGACCCAGTACCCGTACTCAATTGAGCCGGCGTCGGGGCCCCAGTTTGCATCGTCGATGTAGAGCTTGCCGCGACGACTCTTGGTCATCCGGCCCACAGCGTATCCCTTGAGCCCTTCGAAGATGCCCTTCAAGAACTCAAATCCACCGTGCGCTGGCCCCATGGTGGGCGCCAACTGTCGTGGAATTGTCACGGCAGATGTCCTCAAGCTAGGACTTAGTCGTGGAGCCATCGCCGCTAGGAAGCTTGAAGGGGTTAACAGGACAAGGAACACGAGGGTTTATACAAGTTCAGCCCCTTACGGTGAAGGTAAAAGCCTACGTCCAGTTGAGGTGGTATTGATTAGGGTTTCGATGACCAGGGAGCTTAACTGCTACGCCCACTACTAGAAACAGGGCTATAGATGGGATTGACACTAATGGCGCACCAGACAAGCCGTGCGCCATTAGTATATACTAATGGTGCACCACCTTCTGATATGCCATTAGAGATGAAACTACTAATGGCGCACCTGGCCCAGGGTGCGCCATTAGTATCAAAAAAAATTAACTAGTGCGCCTGTCCAAACATACTAATGGCGCATCCAGACACCGTGCGCCATTAGTAGTTGAAACTACTAATGGCGCACCAGGCCCAGGGTGCGCCATTAGTATCAAAAAAAAAATTTAACTAGTGCGCCTGTCCAAACATACTAATGGCGCACCACCAGGAGGTGCGCCATTAGTAACCTGGATTACTAATGGCGCATCTAGAGTTGGTGCGCCATTAGTAAGTGGGCAGCAACAAGATATTTTGGACAGCCTCTCCTACCCACACTCACTTTCTCCCCACTTCATTCTCTCCACCTCCTCCTTGTCTCGGGTGCCTCCTCTTTTTCACCTCATTTCCACCATAGATTCATTCAATTTAAGTGGTTAAATTACCTTGTTTTGATAGGTAAGTAAGGGGGAAGCTATATTTATGTTGTTCTCCCTACAACAATGTGCACATGCACTTTTTATGGCCTAGCTAGATCTATGTATGTTCGTGGTGTTGCATATGTTTGTGGTATTGCATATGTGTTTGTGTTTGGAGGTGTACCGGTATTTGAAATGCGATAGTTGCCAATATTTTGCCGGAATGTTGATTCATTTCCGTTTCGGCGAGAATTTTGGCATTAAGCATTCTTTTTGGTTCTATTTTTAGGGAAAGTCATGCCAAATTTTTTCTTGGTTCTAAAATATCGTTTTGCTCTACCCCGCAGGCGACCATGGTCCGCATGATGACCGAAGGCATCGTGAATAGGTTTTTGAGGTCCGCGAAGGCCGAGATGCTTCAAAAGAACGAGACGGAGATAAGATGTCCGTGTCGAAGATGCAAGCTGAAGAGCCTTATTGCGGACCCGGAATCCTGGCAGGTGCGGGACCACCTGCTCTTGCGTGGTTTCATGGATGGCTATCGCTGGCAAGGTGATGAAGATGACTACGAAGTCATCCATGGGGGCCGGGAAAGAAATGATGAGGAAGGGCAGCAAGACAACCATCGCGGCTCGGGCGGGCGAGAAGACGAAGAATCCCCAGGAGATGATCACGACGGTGATGTTGTACACAGTCATCATGTAGAAGATGCAGGACATGATGATGAGGAAGATGCCGGAGCAGACGACGGGCATGATCATGAAGATGATGATGCCGGCGGAGCAGACGACGCTGGACCATCGATGGGCTGGGTGCAGGACCCTCATATTCAAGAGTTGCTTCTCAAGCAGACGGATAACGCAAGAGCTGCCACCCGAGAGAAAGCCAAGATGGATCAACTTGAGTTAGACGCGGTTACTCCATTGTATGAAGGATGCAGGCCCGAGGATACCCGCCTGAAAGTAACGCTCATGGCTCTGGAGATGAATGTAAAACACAAAATGACCGACGCATGCTTCGACGAGAACATGTCATCCTGGCACGAACGTCTTCCCAAGGGGAACAAGTGCCCGACCAGTTTGGAGGAGGCGAAGAAAATCGTGTGTCCTCTGGATTTACCGCACGTGAAATACCATGTGTGCATGAACAATTGCATCATTTATCGGGACGAGCACGCGGAGTCTACCATATGTCCGGTGTGCGGCGTCACTCGATACAAGAAGAGGAAGAAAGCTCCTCGAAAAGTGGTGTGGTACTTTCCGATCACTCCTCGTCTGCAGCGGTATTTCGCGGACCCTAAGGTAGCAAAGCTCCCGCGTTGGCACGTGGATAGGGAGGAGAAGAAGCGAGAAGATGACGCAAATGATCCGGAGATAGATAAAAAAGACAAGATGCTGAGTCACCCTAAGGATGCGAGCCAGTGGCAAGCGTTGAACTTCGAAGACCTAGAATTTGGGAACGATCCAAGGAACATCGTGCTGGGCGCGAGCACCGATGGAGTCAATCCGTTTGGCAGCCAGAGAAGCACACATAGCACCTGGCCTGTGTTTGTGTGGATGTACAACCTTCCCCCCTGGTTGTGCATGAAGAGGAAGTACATTCACATGAGTATGCTAATCGAAGGACCGAAACAACCAGGGAACGACATCAATCTATATCTGGGGCTGCTGAAAGAGGAGCTAGACACGCTGTGGAAAATGCCAGCCAATACGTGGGACGCCGCAGAGAAAGAATATTTCCCTATGAGAGTCGCGCTGCTCACGACGGTGCACGACTATCTCGGTTACGGATATCTCGCAGGGCAGGTGGTCCACGGATTTTCTGGATGCGTCAGGTGCATGGATGTCACAACGTCTCGCCAGCTAGATAGAGATCCCGGGTCTTCGAAAACCGTGTTCATGGGACATCGAAGGTGGCTTCGCGACGATGACCCGTGGAGAAAACGCAAGAATCTATTCGATGGTGAAACCGAACCCCGAGGACGCCCGCGTACGAGGAGCGGCGAGGAAATAGACGAGCTGTTGAAAAATTGGAAAGACTGCCCACTGCCGGGAAAGAAGCAAAAGGCGCCAGAGCCGGGAAAGAAGCGAAAGGCGCCAGAGCCGCTGCTGAAGGTATGGAAAACGAGGTCTGTTTTCTGGGACTTGCCGTACTGGAAGATCCACCGTGTGCCTCACAGCCTTGATGTCATGCATATCACGAAGAACGTGTGCGAGAGCCTGCTTGGTACCCTTCTCAACATGCCAGAGAGGACCAAAGATGGGCCGAAAGCAAGGGCAGACTTGAAATCAATGTCATCAGGCAGGAGCTTCACGCTATATATGATGATGATGATGAGACGAAGCAGGACACGGAAAGTCGTCGCAAAGGCAAATAGGCCAAGAAGACCGGAAATGACTACCCTCCCACGTGCTTCACTCTAAGTCAGGAAGAGATCGAGCAGTTTTTCACCTGCCTCGTAGGAGTAAAACTTCCTTACGGTTACGCGGGGAAGATAAGCAGATACCTAGACCTAGCGAAGCTGAAGTTCAGCGGGATGAAGTCTCACGACTGTCACGTGCTGATGACGCAGATACTTCCAGTTGTAATCCATGGGATCATGGACGCGCACGTCCGTGAAACGCTATTTGTCCTATGCAACTTTTTCGACGTCATCTCTCGGAAGTCTGTTGGCGTGAGGCAACTCAGAAGGCTACAGGAAGAGATCGTGGTGATACTATGCGAGCTTGAGATGTACTTCCCGCCCGCATTCTTCGACGTTATGGTGCATCTGCTGGTCCATATCATGGACGATATCATCCAACTCGGGCCGACGTTCCTGCACAGCATGATGCCGTTCGAAAGGATGAATGGTGTCATCAAAGGATACGTTCGCAACATGTCACGTCCAGAGGGAAGCATAGCCAGGCGCTTTCTGACCGAAGAGTGCATCTCCTACTGCACGAATTATCTAGGCATCGAGAACCCCGTTGGTCTGCCCGTCAACAGGCACCTCGGCAGGCTCGCTGGATGGGGTCACCGTGAGGGTCGCCGCGAAATGCATGTCGACTTCGAGGGTCGACTCGCCGACTTTGAAAGAGCAAACCTAGTCGCGCTACAACACATAGACGTGGTCGATCCTTGGGTGGTAGAGCACAAAACCTTTATTAAGAAGACGTACAATGACCGAGGCCAACAGAGGACGGACGGAGATATACTCAAAGAGCACAACTCATGTTTCACGCGTTGGTTCAAGCAGAAGCTTCTGTCGTACCCTTTACATGAGGATTCTTCCGCGGAAGAACAACTCATATTCGCCTTGTCACAGGGCGCCGAGCACAACCTGATGACCTATGAGGCGTACGATATCAACGGCTACACATTCTACACCGAGGCCAAGGACATGAAGAGCGATGGTTATCAGAACTCCGGGGTAACGATGGAATCCTACACCGGTAACGACAAGGACAGATACTACGGAAGGATCGAGGAGATCTGGGAGCTAAGCTACGCTGGAGAGAAGGTCCCGATGTTCCGTGTCAGATGGGCCAAGAGCGTCCTAAAAGAAGACCGGTATTTCACCACCATGGTTATACCCGAAGCCAAATCCAAGACCGCAGGCGCAAACGTCACCGCGAAAAATGAGCCATGGGTACTGGCTTCCCAAGTGGACCAATGCTTCTTCATTACCGACCCGTCAAAGCCCAGTCGTGTTGTCGTGAGGAGAGGCAAAAGGAAGATCATCGGAATGGATGGAGTAGCCAATGAGCAAGACTTCGACAAGTATGGCGACCCGAGAATCGAACATGACGACGATGATGAAGTAGCAGCATACACCACAAGAAGAAGCAAGACCACCCTACCTAAAGGACGTCCGTTCCACAGAAGAACTCCATTTGCGAAAAAGAAGGGCAAGAAGATTGTGAACAGATAGCTAGCTAAGATCGATTGTATTTAAATCGTAGCCTTCATTTCTCGATTGTATTTCATGGGCACTTTTTGAACTATCATGAATATTTTTACATTTCATGGACACTCGATCTCGATCCCCCTCCATCTCGATCGCTAGCTATCCCACCTCGCCAGATCCGGTCCCCCTCGCCGCCGAGCACCCCCCGGTCCACCGGCCCCCCGCACCCTCCCCCGCTCCACCGGCATTACTGTTTGATGATATTTTTAAAAAATTATTATTGTCTTATAAAAATATTATTACTGTCTTATAAAAAAATATTACTGTCTTATAAAAAATTAATACTGTCTTATAAAAAAATTATTACTGTCTTATAAAAAATTTATTACTGTCTTAAAAAAAATTATTACTGTATTATAAAAAAATTGTGGAGCCTGGGAATCGAACCCTGGACCTCCTGGTGTGAGAACTGGCTGCTAACCAGTCGAGCTAGTAGAGGGGACTTGGTGTGGATTAGGTAAGGTTGAAGATAACCTGTTGGCTCGAGCAGAAAAAAAAGATACTAATGGCGCACCAGGGTGAGGTGCGCCATTAGTGTGGATGTACTTATGGCGCACCGAGGGGTGGTGCGCCATTAGTATTGTGCCCTCGCCCTCGCCTATCCCCGGCCCAAACCTATCCCCTCTCTCTCCCTCGCCCTCGCCCCCAATCCCCTTCCCCTCTCCTCTCCCGACGCCGCTGCCCCGCCGCCTCGACGCCGCCCCGTCGTCCTCGTCTCCGCCCCGACGCCCCGACGCCGCTGCCCCTTCCCCTCTCCGCCCCGTCGTCCTCGTCTCCGCCCCGACGCCCCGACGCCTCGACGCTGCCCCGTCGTCCTCGTCCTCGCCCTCCTCCTCGTCCGCGCCACCGCCGCGCCGCTCCGACCTCCTCCTTGTCCCCTCCGGCCTCCCCCGCCTCCTCAGGTACTGCCCCACCTCTCCCTCCCCCTCCGGCCTCCTCCTTCCTCTCCCTCCACCACATTGGCCTTGAACTGACCGTTGTGCCCCTCTATTTGTTTGTTCTACTTCTACTTGTAAGTTAAATGCTAAAACCCATTTTCAGCCTGCTCTCCTGCCTCAGCTTTAGAATCATCTTTTCAACCTTCAGAAACAGAAGCATAATATTGTTCCATGTCAGAGGGTGTTCAAATGCAAGCAATCTAAGGTAATAAACAATATAAGCTCCACTGTATCATGAGGATGTGCTTTACAGCGCACTGTTTATGCTAAGAACTTAAGATGTACTTTGCATATATAAGTTCCTGACACAATTTGTAGCTGCTATTTATAGATGCATATGTTCACATATTTTTGCTGGACTGGTGTTTGACTTTGCAAATACTTTGCCGAACTAGTAGCTGATCATACTGTTTTTTTAGAATGAACATAATAGTGCAGGTGCATGCAGTTGATCACCTAGATTGTACATAAGATCAAGAACTCAATCTTGTACTTGTAATGCAAGGCAACGGTAAGTCTAGAATAGCAGTTAGAACTTGGAATATAGACCTGACTAACCAGTACATGGGTGAGAGTCATAGGCTCTGTTCTTTTTGATGAGAAGTGGGTTGGATGCCATTTTGGAAGAAGAAGAAGATGGTGATGTGTCAATTCTGTTTATGGCCATGAATATCTTCAGTCTTGCAACCAGTTAACAGGATCTCATACTGCACATATGTACATTCCTTTTTTAAAAACTTAAATGTGTTCAACCACTGAGGATTCTGTTGGGAGTTCTCTGTGTCCTACAGTATTTAATGATCATGCATAACTTCCCTTGTCCTCTTGCTGTTGGCCAAGTGGTTTTCCATTTTAAGCTTCAATGCTCTGCATGCGTTGCAAGTAGAACACCACAGCTGTTGTTTCTTGTTATGAATAATAATTGCTTTATGTAACTTGGATGCGTGGTCAGTCATCAGTCAGTATATAATGATCACACTAATTCTCTATTTCATATATATGGAAAAATAGTTCAACTTTTATTACTAACTTTCTGTATGTCTACTGAGAAATAGAAGTTGTAGATAATTTCTACTCCCAACTATTCATCATCTGTAATAAGAGTCACTTTCTCTGGTAATTTCCGTTCCTTAAGCTATTCACTTTTCTTCACTAACAATTACTTCCTCTGATGTGCAGTTGGCCCGTGAATTTGTGGATACAGAGGAATTTCAGAGGTGACTTGAGTTTTCCCAAATCGCCGCTGCACATTTGCCTATTTTAACTTTCTAGTTGGCCTAATTATGTGTTCATTTCATTGCATCATTTCATCCAGGTTGCGGGATCTGAAACAGCTTGGTGAGTTTTCTTCCCTCGCTAGAGAAACCATATTGGGAACTTTGCATTTCTGCCTTGCTGGGAGTGTCAGAAATCTAAATGTAGTCACATGTCCTATGTTTTGTTTGTGTGCTAGTGAACAGTGAAAGTGCATTGCTACTTATAAATTTTGTAAGGCCACCGTGGACTTCTTTGTGCAACAGTGTTTACTGAGTACTACGATTTAGATGATCATAAAAAAATCTAAAATGAATAGTGCTGTGAGCTTCTTTTATGGGTAATCCAACTCTGATGAAATTTACAGTTCATTGATGTTTGTGTAGCATGGCAAAATATAGGATGATAGCATCCTAATTTTTTTCATTTGGCAAATATGAAGAAAAGCATCAACTTATACCTGAGGAAAAAATCTGAAGCTAGTGACCTGTGCAAAAAACACAAAATTAAAACTGAAAACTAGTTTCATTACACTGAAAACTAAGTTTCTGATTTATTTTGTTATACAAGTGTATTTAGTTACTTACTTACTCCTGGTAGCTAATAAGTGGTTACTCTTTGGACTTTGGTGGTGTATGTATAAAAAAACAGTAGAAAATTAAAAAAACAGTAGCAAAAAATTAGGTATAAAAACAGTAGCAAATATAGCTAGGGCAATTTTGTTTAGGTATAAAAAACAGTAGCTACAATTTGTAAAAAGCATGAGCAACTGAAAAATCATCCTGAAATATAGCTAGGACAAACTTCAGTCTTTTTTTTGTTTGTAACAGAAACTACAGTAGTAAATATTTCCTGAAGTAAATATTTTCAGTCATTACAAATATGATACTGCTTGGAGATGATACTGCTTGGTGTATTTTCCATGTTGTGATGGAGGCCTTTTTTGCCTTGTCCACCCAAGAGGCCCTTGAGTTTGCCGGAATGTCGATTAACTTCCGTTCCGGCAAATTCGGGTACTCCATATGTCCTATTTTCAGCAAAGGTCATGCTGAAATTTTCCGTGAATTTTAGCATGACTTTGCTAAAAATAGGACATATGGGGTACTTGTGACTAATGCATGGGCCGGGGTATCTTAGTTGTTAATTAAGTAGGATCAAGTGCCCCGGCGTACTTGTGACTAATGCATGGCTTTTAGGGTGCCTCGGTGTCGATAAAAACCGAAATGATGAAAGCTTAGGCTTTTAGGGTGCCTCGGCATCGAAAAACCCTCAATGATAAAAGCTTAGCTTTTAGGATGCCTCGGTGTCGACAAACCCTAAATGATGAGACCATGATCTTGTTCCTTGACAATAACCAACTTTTTGACCAAACTTTGTTCCTATTTAGAGAGAAACATGGCCAACAACGATGAGGCCGGGGGTT
The DNA here is from genome assembly GCF_018294505.1 of Triticum aestivum. Classification (NCBI taxonomy): domain Eukaryota; kingdom Viridiplantae; phylum Streptophyta; class Magnoliopsida; order Poales; family Poaceae; genus Triticum; species Triticum aestivum. The sequence continues at coordinate 59,810,330 of NC_057802.1, forward strand.
CGAGCGTCAAGCCATTCTGGATGCTATCCCAGGAGATGGAGGAACAACCTCACTTGTATGAGGACGCCGCCTTCCCCACCGATCCTGAGACCACTGATGGTACCGCCGAGGATGACCCCACTTATGCCACCACTGATGGTGCCGCCGAGGATGCCACCACTGATGGTGCCGCCGAGGATGCCACCACTGATGATGGGGGCGCACGCACAGATGGCAGCCAACCGAAGAGGCAACGGAAGGACCGGCGCCCGACCGTGCTCCGCACCCTCAAGGAGGAAGTTACTGAAGTGGACTCTGACGGGAATCCAACGGCGCCCGAACGAATAGTCAAGGGGTACTCGCTTCAGCTCGGGTGCATTCTCCGGAGCACCGTCTCGATCAACAACAAGAACCTGAGGCATCCTCACCGAGAGAATTTGCGCAAGCTCCTCTTCACGAAGCTGCACGAACGATACAAGTTCCCCGCTAAATTTGAAAACACAAGCCTCAAAGGGAATAAAGTGAAGAATGCTGCCCTCACGAAGATGAGCAAGGCCCTGTCTACTTGGAAAAGCAATGTGAAGAGAATGGTCGAGAAAGGTGAGACTTATGAGAAGATCAAGGAGAAAATTCCTTCGATCACCGAAGATGACTACAATGACTTCAAGATCAATTGCTCGAGCACCGCAAACTCCGAATCAAGTAAGTGGGGGAAAGAAATGCGGGAGCTGAACTTAGGGGAACACACACTCGGTCCCGGCGGTTACAGAGTGGCGGAGCCTATATGGGACAAGGAGGAGGCGGACCGTGCCGAGCAAGGCCTACCGCCCCTCTTCGATAAATACGGTGACAAGCAGACCAGGAACTTTGTCAGGGCCCGGTACAAGAAGGACCCGAAAACAAAGGAGCTTACCACGGATCCGAAGACCAGGGCGCTTGAGCTTGTTCTGGTAAGGAATACACCCCCTCGTAATTAGCTCCATATGGTTGCATTCTAATTAATGAAGCCAAATTTCTAAATGGTTCACATTCCTTCCGCAGGCGACTGAAAGCAGTAGCGTGGGGTCGACTAAGAGCAACCCTTGGGACACCACTCTAAATAGGGCGTTGAATGTAATGAAGAACAAGGATAAGCTCAGTAAGCCGACGTCAGCTGGTCGTGTGGCCGGCAAAGGCTTGTCGACAAAATGGTCGTCATACTATGACACTGCTGGGCGAAAGGAGAAAAAGACCAGCTCGGAAAGCCAGGCGCGCGAGGTTCAAGAACTTAGGGCACAGGTGGTGCGGATTCCGGAGATTGTCCAAGAGCAAGTGCAACAACAACTCGGAGCGACGATCACCGCCATTGTGCCTACCTTGATCCAGGGGATTAGTGCGTGGATTGCGGGCGGCCAACAGGGGCCGCCCCCGATTCCCAGCTTCACGGCCAGCAACTCGCAGAACGCGATGGCGGGGCCATTGGTGTCTCCGGCGGAGCCGGCATTGGTGTCTCCGACACCGGCACGGGAGCTTAATGCACCCGGGTGTACGCCGGCCGGCACCTCTGCAGCAAGCGGCCCCTCCGTCAACTGCACGCCCGCCGTTGGCGGTGCCTCGACATTAGCCGAGCTCAACGCCATCATCACGGTAACTAATTAAGCCTCTCTCGGCCGAGGACTTCATCTCCTTGCCTTTGACTGGGCATCCCTAACGCCCTACATGTTTTCGCAGGGCGCCGCTGACGTTCCGTGCACTCTCCTGCACTTCGTGAACAACGAGTTGGTCGATGTCGCCAAGGGAAAAATCGTTCAACCGGGCAACCCCTTGTTCCACGGTACCCAGATGCCACCCAACTTGTTTAGGGTTCAACTGGTTCGGGTGCTGCCAGGCTGCGACGCGGTGTTACCTCCGATTCGACCAATGGGGGCCGACGATGATGACGTGATGAACCTCAGCGCCTGCCTGAGCTGGCCCCTGCTTTGGCCGAAGAGCCAGATTCGTTTGGGGGCGGGGGACACCACCCCAAAGACAACACCGCCAGTCGTGCCGGCGCCAAGTCGGCCCCATGGCAAGACCGCCGCAACGATGCCGGATATCCCTATGCCACTGGATCCAAACATGCATATGGCACAGGATCAGAACGACGACGACGACGATACATTTGCCAACGTCGATCAGTACTTTGCCGATCATGGGGATGGTGGCGACTTCATGGGGCCTCCTTCTCAAGAACCCAACCCAACAAAAGACGTGTGTGATCTAGCTGGTACCGCGGAGAAGCCAAGTTGCAACAGGCGTCGTCTGCAGTTCAGCTCTCAGGAGACGCCTCCAGCTGCCGACTTCACCGAGCCTCAGATAGGCGAGGTGTGAAATATGATCAGCGCCAACACACTCAAGAAGGCGGTCTGTGAGCAGAACTTGGTCCCATTACAGGAGATCAAGAAGAAGGCACGCAAAAGAAAGACTAACAAGGGTGCGGGCCAGCTGGCACCGAGTACGATCCGTGCTCAGGACGGGCCACCTTCAAGTGCGGATATCTCGAGGAGGGTGCATGTGGCGGGTAGGCCGATGCTACCGAGAAATATGCTCGATGCTGCAACCGGTGCTATGCGGAGTCTGCATGACAGTGTGCTTTCTTTGGAGAAGCGGCGTCTCCGAGAGAAGGATGTGGCATACCCGGTTTTCGCGGCCAAGGTGCCAGAGGGCAAGGGCTTTGTGGATAACTCCATCGGGGGTACGATCGTCCTGCGGTTTGATGACATCCACGCTATGTTGAACCTTCATCCGCTGCACTACACCTTCGTTCGGCTATTTTCGCTGAGTATGGAGATGCGGATCATTCGCGACAAGACCCCGGACATCGTGATAGTTGACCCCTTCTACATGCGTGCCAAGATCTTGGGCAGCGCTGGGGACCGGCAAGTCGCGAGTTCTTACCTCGAAGGCGTCATTCTGGCAAACCAAGATAAGGACAACTTCCTCGTGCCTTACTTTCCCGAGTAAGTCCTCCCCTCAACCGCCCCGTAACATATGAATTCTTAGATTTCGATCGTTTTTCTTTTAACATTCCGTGTTTTCTGCAGTGACACACATTGCACGTTCATCCTCCTAAGCCCCAAATATTCCATGGCCACGTATTTCGACCCGGACCGTCAGTCGAACGTAGACTACACAAATGTCAAGAAGGTTCTTGATGATGTTCTCCCCGGCTACGTCAAATCTGGAGGTACCTTCACCAGGCCTATTCGTAAGTACGGCAAGCACGTGTTCTCCCACAACATGACGTTCTGCTGCGTCAAGCAGCCGCCTGGCGGTCAGAAGGGTGCCTACTACGCCATCCATCACATGCGGGCGATCGTACGGGACCATCATCAACTACTGCTACCGAGTAGACTCAAAGATTGGGCCGCGAGCGTGTCGGCAATCCAGGACGCGGACATCAGACAAGAATTCTTTCGCATCCAGTCGGAGTTTGCGGAAATCATCCATCAAGATGTCCTTCGTACCTCGGGGCAGTTCTACCTCAGAAATCAACCGTCCAACAATGACATCGACACAATCCTACAAATGCAGGCTGAAAACGCCCGTGGTTTCATGACTCCCACGATAGACGGCGGCTTCATCCACGCTCCGGTCCCTTGAGTCCAGTCGAAAGCAGTGATGCTGTGTCTAGTTCTGAAACATCGATTGGCTCATGTTGTAATTAAACTTTAATGAACTTGTAGTATGTCTCTTTGGTTTTGAGAGTCCTTCAACTTAGATGTAATCGATGCTATTAATGTCTTGTTTTTCTCTTCCGATCGTTCTGTTGCATACTTATATATTGCTTATGTATTGTCTGTGAATTGGTACTAACGTTTCATTTGGCTACTGCATAGCGATGCCGTGGTATGTCGTGTACAAGGGTAAGGTTCCCGGAGTCTACGACGACTAGGAGGAGTGTCGGAGACAGGTTCACCGATTCAGCGGTAAAAGTTACAAAGGGTACGCCACTAGGGCCGAGGCCGAATCTAGATACGCCTGCTATCTAGCGGGAGAGGGGAGGGAGCGTTGGAGGAACCGGATGAAGACGAGTTTCATCGTGATGACCGCAGCTCTCTTCTATGTGATGGTAGTTTAGATGATCGATATCGACTTGTAATGTGAAGACAAACTCGCGGTCTCGAGACTTGTAATATAATGATTCATACTTATACATTTTGTTCGGTCTTTTCAATTCGGAGACTAATATGATGAATTGTATTCGGAGACTAAAATGATGAATTGTATTCAGAGACTAATCTTTTATTGTATTTGATGAATCTGTTGTTGATGTGTGCTGTCTATATTTTGTCCAATTATACATTTTGTAACCTGTGCAAAAAACAGAAAAATAAAAAATAAAAAAAACCTAATATTCATACTAATGGCGCATCACATCACAGTGCGCCATTAGTATGCCAAAGGATACTAATGGCGCATCACTAAACAGTGCGCCATTAGTATGCCGAAGTTACTAATGGCGCATCCATCTGCAGTGCGCCATTAGTATGCCAAAGCACCTGGTATACATGGCCCCCTGGGAGGCATACTAATGGCGCACTGTAGTATATACTAATGGCGCATCTGGGGTGCGCCATTAGTATACCAGATACTAATGGCGCACCAGTGGTGCGCCATTAGTAAAATATACTAATGGCGTGCTACTAATGGCGCACCACTGATGCGCCATTAATGGCCAGATTAGGTGCGCCATTAGTAGGGCTTTTTCTAGTAGTGGCCTGGCTCTCGTTGAGATCTTTTCCTGCCCCTAAACCGCTGCCGGGTCGTCCCTTTATATAGGGAGGCTGACACCCAGCGGCTCTTAGAGTCCCGGCCGGCTCATAAGAGTGTCCGGCTCGGACTCTCAACTATTCTTGCCTTACACTACAAGTTCTACCATAATGACGGTTGTAACTACGGGCCTTAAGCCATGTCTGTGTCTTAAGCCCATCTCTGGCCCACCGTCTTCAAGCTTGGCGCCGGGCTTCTGGCGATGACCATTATGAGTAACCCGGCCCCTCCTGGCGGGTGACTCTAAGGTCTATATCCTCAACACCAAGGGAAAAAGGCTTAGGTAGGCAAATGGTAAACCCAAGGTTGGGCCTTGCTGGAGGAGTTTTATTCAAGGCGAACTGTCAAGGGGGTCCCATAAATCACCCAACCGCGTAAGGAACGCAAACTCAAGGAACATAATACCGGTATGACGGAAACTAGGACGGCAAGAGTGGAACAAAACACCAGGCATAAGGCCGAGCCTTCCACCCTTTACCAAATATATAGATGCATTAATTAAATAAGAGATATTGTGATATTCCAAAATATCCATGTTCCAACATGGAACCAACTTCAACTTCACCTGCAACTAGCAACGCTGTAAGAAGGGCTAGCAAAAGCGGTAACTTAGCCAAACAACGGTTTGCTAGGAAAGGATGGTTAGAGGTTTGACATGGCAATATGTGAGGCATGATATAGCAAGTGGTAGGTAGCGCAGCATGGCAATAGAACGAACAACTAGCAAAGCAAAGATAGAAGTGATTTCGAGGGTATGGTCATCTTGCCTGCAGGGTTCTCCGAGTTGTCGAAACCTTGATCCTCGTAAGCGTACTCAACAGGTTCCTCGTTCACGAACTTGTCTCCCGGCTCTACCCACAGCAAGAATACAAGTAATGAAACCACAATCAATCACGGGAAAAGCACAAGCAACATGATGCAATATATGCATGATATGCGAGATATGATATGCGATGCGTATCTGTGCTCCGGAAGAAAAAGCATGAACAGGGCATTAACTTGGCAAACCAAGTATGCCACTGGAAAGATGAGATGATTTCTGTCGAAATCGATATAAAGATCACCGGAAACGGATGCACGGTTTGCAAATGGCAAGCAAAATAAGAATGACACGATTCTGCGATTAGCAGCATGATAGCATTTAGAATGGAACAAGTAACTATGCTACAACACTCCAACATAGCAAAAAAGCGTATGACAGTAATCTAAAGGTGATGGTTGACAAAAGATGAACAATGAGCTATGGCTAGATCACACCATAACAGGTTCAAACAAGCATGACAAAAGTACAAAAGATATCAGGTTCACAGACAGTGAAATTACTGGACATGGCTGAAACAGCATCAGGTAGCAATGTTCAGAGCAAGAAACACACACGCTATGGGAACTTAACATAGCAACACAAGGCATGGGATGAATCTACTAGAAGCATAGAATAAAAGTCCCTTACTGATCATAAGCCAAAAAGGAACAGAAGATATGATGGCACCCATGTAAACATAGAAAATTTCGTTGACAGGTTTCAGACTTTGCAGAAAACAGAGCATGGCAGTAACAGAATTATGAAGGCATCTTTGTGAGCTTCATTCACTCATCACAAGGCAATTCATGACAAAACAAGCATACCTACAGTAAGATGGCATGTGTATAAAGCTAATCATAGCAAGAGCAAATACATAGCATGTATGGATCAACTACAACAACCTTGGCAAAATTGAATATCATGTTAACATTCTGCCAGAAATATTTTATAGCAAAAGTAGAGCAAGATTAAGACATCCTAGGGCACTCCACAATTGCAAACAGTGGAATGGATGGATAGAGCACAACTATATCTACAAAACATCCTTAATTAACATACTCAAAATAAGCATGGATCTCTCTGTAGCCACATGGATACATAGCAACAAAATAACAGCAGACAAAGACTTTGCAAAATCCTAAGTCCCTGAAATCAGAAACATCACGAAGCCTAGTTTGCATGCTTGTGCTAGTCACCACATAGATCACAAAAATACATGGCATACACCTCTGTAAATATGGCATGGCAGATATCCAAACACATGTAGAGCTCATACTCATAAAATGCACACATCAATTGCAACAAAAATAACAAATCACCAAGTTCTGATAAGTAACAGCAGAAAACATCACATAGCACTCTTGCACCAGAGATTTGGGCATCAAGCTACACTCAAACGAGCATGGCACAATGAAACAGAATGAAGAGCATCTCGAGAATAACATTTCGACATCTTACACGCACGAAACGGAGCAGTATACACGGAGATATGATGCGATGAACAGGAGCATACAATGTAAAACATACGGGACTTGAGAAATTCGGAGGGAGGGAGAAGTCAACCTAGATCTGGATCGGGCTCGAGGATGCAGGGGTTGGGGCGCACGGCGGCCGGAGCGGAGAGGAAGGGCGCCGGAGAGGGAGGAGGTCGCCGGGTCCGTCGGGGGAGGCGGGCACGGGTGGCGGAGCTCGCCGGGGCGCGGGACGGCGGGAGCTCTGGTGGAGGCGACGTGCGGCGGCGGGGCGCGCCGGGCGAGGTCGCCGGACCTCGTGGCGGCCGGCGGAGGCGGCCGGCCGGACGGCCTGCGGAGGGCGGAGGCGCCGGGCGGCGGCGCAGGGCGCGGGGCGGCGGCGGCGTCCCGGGACGCGGGGCCGAGGACGGGCCGAGCGGGCCGGCGGCGCGGGGATCAGCGGCGCGCCACGTGGCGCCACGGGACTGATGCGGGCGCGGCGGCGGGTTCGTCCGGCGTGGAGTGGACGTGTCTGGCGGCGCGGAGGAGAGGGGTTAGGGCTTGGACTGCGAGAAAAATTTCGGGGGGATCACCTATATGTAGGTAGAGGGAGCTAGGAGACTCCAAATTGAGTGCGGTTTTCGCCCACACGATCGTGATCGAACGACCGAGAGCATGCAGGGGACTTAGGTGGGTTTTGGGCTGTTTGGAGGGGGGTTTTGCGGCAACACGCAGAAGGACTTTACGGTTACCCGGTTAACCGTTGGAGCATCAAACGACCTCCAAATGGAACGAAACTTGACAGGTTGTCTACCGGTGGTATACCAAGTCCACTTGGAAAACCTCGGCCAATTCCAAGAACGTTTAACACCCTCTCACGAAAAGAGACAATAGGGGTGCGCCGGTGCATGTGGGAGTGCCGGATTGCAAAACGGACAACGGGGAAAATGCTCGGACGCATGAGACGAACACGTATGCAAATGCGATGCACATGATGACATATATGAGATGCATGACATGAAAAAAATGCAAAATGAGAGACAAAACCCAACCACGGAGAGAATATCATAACACATAGCCGAAAATGGTAAGAGTTGGAGTTACAAATATGGAAAGTTACGTCCGGGGTGTTATAGAGGAGGAGGTGTATGAGGAGGGAGGGCTGTGCCAGGGAAGAGGTGCGGCTGCCCTCCCACCCCTCCACTATATATAGGGGCAAGGGGAGAGGGGGAGGCGCCCTAGGGTTTCCCCTAGGGGGGGCGGCCAAGCAGATTGGATCTCCCTAGGGAAAATCCTAGGGAGACTTGCCCCCCAAGCCAAGCAGGTGGAGGCTTGCCTCCCAAGCCAGGTGGAGGCGCCCCACCTCCCCAAGTAACGTGGGAAAGGGTGTGGGGGGCACACCACCCCTTAGTGGGCTGGTTTTCCCCTTCCCCTTTGGCCCATGAGGCCCTCCAACACTTGTCGGGGCTCCCGAAACACCTTTCGGTCATGCTGGCCATAGCCTGGTACCCCCGGAACACTTCCGGACTCCAATACCCTTCGTCCAATATATCGATCTTCACCGCCGGACCATTCCGGAACTCCTCGTGATGTCTGGGATCTCATCCGGGACTCCAAACAACCTTCGGTAACCACATACTATTTTCCATAACAACTCTAGCGTCACCGAACCATAAGTGTGTAGACCGTACGGGTTCAGGAACCATGCAGACATGACCGAGACACCTCTCCGGCCAATAACCAATAGCGGGATCTGGATACCCATATTGGCTCCCACATGTTCCACGATGATCTCATCGGATGAACCATGATGTCGGGGATTCAATCAATCCCGTAGACAATTGCCTTTGTCTATCGGTATGTTACTTGCCCGAGATTCGATCGTCGGTATCCCTATACCTTGTTCATCTCGTTACCGGCAAGTCTCTTTACTCGTTCCGTAACACATGATCCCGTGGCTAACTCATTAGTCACATTGAGCTCATTATGATGATGCATTACCGAGTGGGCCTAGAGATACCTCTCCGTCATACGGAGTGACAAATCCCAGCCTCGATTCGCGCCAACCCAATAGACACTTTCGGAGATACCTGTAGTGCACCTTTATAGCCACCCAGTTACGTTGTGACGTTTGGTACACCCAAAGCATTCCTACGGTATCCGGGAGTTGCACAATCTCATGGTCTAAGGAAACGATACTTGACATTAGAAAAGCTCTTAGCAAACGAACTACACGATCTTGTGCTATGCTTAGGATTGAGTCTTGTCCATCACATCATTCTCCTAATGAGGTGATCCCGTTATCAATGACATCCAATGTCCATGGTCAGGAAAACGTAACCATCTATTGATCAACGAGCTAGTCAACTAGAGGCTCACTAGGGACATGTTATGGTCTATGTATTCACACATGTATTACGATTTCCGGAAAACACAATTATAGCATGAACAATAGACAATTATCATGAACAAGGAAATATAATAATAACCATTTTATTATTGCCTCTAGGGCATATTTCCAACAGTCTCCCACTTGCACTAGAGTCAATAATCTAGTTCACATCACTATGTGATTGCAATGAATCCAACACCCATGGGCTTTGATCATATCTCGCTTGTGAGAGAGGTTATTAGTCAACGGGTCTGAACCTTTCAGATTCGTATGTGCTTTACAAATCTCTATGTCATCTTGTAGATGCAGCTACCACGCGCTACTTGGAGCTATTCCAAATAACTGCTCTACTATACGAATCCGGTTTACTACTCAGAGTCATCCGGATTAGTGTCAAAGTTTGCATCGACGTAACCCTTTACGACGAACTCTTTTACCACCTCCATAATCGAGAAAATTCCTTTGTCCACTAATTACTAAGGATAAGTTCGACCGCTGTCATGTGATCCATTCCTGGATCACTCTTGTACCCCTTGACTAATTCATGGCAAGGCACACTTCAGGTAGGGTACACGGCATAGCATACTTTAGAGCCTACGTCTAAAGCATAGGGGACGACCTTCGTCCTTGCTCTCTCTTCTGCCGTGGTCAGGTCTTGAGTCTTACTCAGTACTCACACCTTGTAACACAACCAAGAACTCCTTCTTTGCTGATCTATTTTGAACTCCTTCAAAAAATTTGTCATGGTATGTATTCATTTGAAAGTACTATTAAGCGTTTTTGATATATCCTTATAGATCTTGATGCTCAATGTTCAAGTAGCTTAATCCAGGTCTTCCATTGAAAAACACTTTTCAAATAACCCTATATGCTTTCCAGAAATTCTACATCATTTCCGATCAACGATATGTCAACAACATATACTCATCAGAAATTCTATATTGCTCCCACTCACTTCTTTGGAAATACATGTTTCTCATAAACTTTGTATAAACCCAAAATCTTTGATCATCTCATCAAAGCGTACATTCCAACTCCGAGATGCTTACTCCAATCCTTAGAAGGATTGCTGGAGCTTTGCATACTTGTTAGCATCTTTCAGGATTGACAAAACCTTCTGGTTGTATCACATACAACCTTTCCTCAAGAAAATCGTCGAGGAAACAATGTTTTGACATCCTATCTGCAAGATTTCATAAATAATGCAGTAACTGCTAATATAATTCCAACAGACTCTTAGCATCGCTACGAGTGAGAAAGTCTCATCGCAGTCAACTCCTTGAACTAGTCGGAAAACATCTTAACGACAAGTCGAGGTTTCTTAATGGTGACACTTACCATCATTGTCTGTCTTCCTTTTAAAATCCATCTGCACCCAACAGTCTTATGACCATCAAGTAGTTCTTCCAAAGTCTATACTTTGTTTTTATACATGGATCCTCTCTCGGATTTTATGGCCTCGAGCCATTCGTCGGAATCCGGGCCCACCATCGCTTCTCCATAGCTCGTAGGTTCATTGTTGTCTAGCAACATGACTTCCATGACAGGATTACGTACCACTCTGAAGTAGTGCGCATCCTTGTCGACCCATGAGGTTTGGTAGTGACTTGATCTGAAGTTTCATGATCAGTATCATAAGCTTCCACTTCAATTGGTGTAGGTGCCACAGGAACAACTTCCTGTGCCCTGCTACACATTAGTTGCAGTGACGGTTCAATGACCTCATCAAGTCTCCACCATCCTCCCACTCAATTCTTTCGAGAGAAACTTTTCCTCGAGAAAGGACCCGTTTCTGGAAACAATCACTTTTGCTTCCAGATCTGAAATAGGAGGTATACCAAACTGTTTTGGGTATTCTATGAAGATACATTTATCCGCTTTGGGTTCGAGCTTATCAGCCTGAAACTTTTTCACATAAGCGTCGCAGCCCCAAACTTTTATGAAACGACAGCTTAGCTTTCTCTAAACCATAGTTCATACGGTGTCGTCTCAATGGAATTGCGTGGTGCCCCTTTTAAAGTGAATGCGGTTGTCTCTAATTCCTAACCCATAAACGATAGTGGTAATTCGATAAGAGACATCATGGTATGCACCATATCCAACAGGGTGCAGCTATGATGTTCGGACACACCATCACACTATGGTGTTCCAGGCGGTATTAATTGTGAAACACTTTCCACAGTGTCTTAATTGTGTGCCAAACTCGTAACTCAGATATTCATCTCTATGATCATATCATAGACATTTTATCCTCTTGTCACGACGATCTTCAACTTCACTCTGAAATCACTTGAACCTTTCACTAATTCAGACTTGTGTTTCATCAAGTAAATACACTCAGCATCCACTCAAATCATCTGTGAAGTAAGAACATAACGATATCCACTGCAAGTCTCAGCACTCATTGGACTGCACACATCAAAATGTATTACTTCCAACAAGTTGCTTTCTTGTTCCATCTTACTGAAAACGAGGCCTTTCAGTCATCTTGCCCATGTGGTATGATTTGCATGTCTCAAGTGATTCAAAATCTAGTGAGTCCAAACGATCCATCTGCATGAGTTTCTTCATGCATATATACCAATAGACATGGTTCGCATGTCTCAATCTTTTCAAAAACGAGTGAGTCCAAAGATCCATCTACATGGAGCTTCTTCATGTGTTTTTATCCCAATATGACTCAAATAGCAGTGCCAAGTATGTGGTACTATCATTACTATCTTATATCTTTTGGCATGAACATGTGTATCGCTACGATCGAGATTCAATAAACCATTCATTTTAGGTGCAAGACCATTTGAAGGTATTATTCAAAAGAGTAACCATTATTCTCCTTAAATGAATAACCGTATTGCGATAAACATAATCCAATCTTGTCTATTCTCAATGCAAAAACCAAATAACAATTATTTAGGTTTAGCACCAATCTCGATGGTACAGGGAGCATGCGATGCTTGATCACATCAACCTTGGAAACACTTCCAACACATATCGTCATCTCATGTTTGGCTAGTCTCCGTTTATTCCGCAGCTTTTATTTCGAGTTACCAACACTTAGCAACCGAACCAGTATCTAATACCTTGGTGCTACTAGGAGTACTAGTAAAGTACACATTAATATAATATATATCCAATATACTTCTGTCGACCTTACCAGCCTTCTCATCTACCAAGTATCTAGGGTAGTTCTGCTTCTGTGACCGTTCCCCTCATTACAGAAGCACTTAGTCTCGGGTTTGGGTTCTACCTTGGGTTTCTTCAGTAGAGCAGCAACTGATTTGTCGTTTCATGAAGTATCCCTTCTTGCCCTTGCCCTTCTTGAAACTAGTGGTTTTACTAACCATCAACAATTGATGCTCCTACTTGATTTCTACTTTCGCGGTGTCAAACATCGCGAATAGCTCAAGGATCATCATATCTATCCCTGATATGTTATAGTTCATCACGAAGCTCTAGTAGCTTGGTGGCAGTGACTTTGGAGAACCATAACTATCTCATCTGGAAGATTAACTCCCACTCGATTCAAGCGATTGTAGTACTCAGACAATCAGAGCACATGCTCAACGGTTGAGCTTTTCTCCCTTAGTTTGCAGGCTTAAGAAACTTGTCAGAGGCCTCATACCTCTTGACGTGGGCACGAGCCCAAAATCCCAATTTCAGCTCTTGGGACATCTCATATGTTCCGCGACGTTTCAAAATGTCTTCGGTGCCTCAATTCTAAACCGTACAACATTACACACTGAACTATCACGTAGTCATCAAAATGTGTATGTCAGATGTTCGCAACATCCACAAACGACGCTCGAGGTTCAGCACACCGAGCGGTGCATTAAGGACATAAGCCTTCTGTGCAGCAATGAGGACAATCCTTAGTTTATGGACCCAGTCCGCATAATTGCTACTATCAACTTTCAAATAAATTTTCTCTAGGAACATATCATAAATAGAAGAACTAAAGCGTAAGCTACGACATAATTTGCAAAGACCTTTTGACTATGTTCATGATAATTAAGTTCATCTAATTATTTAATGAACTCCCACTCAGATAGACATCCCTCTAGTCATCTAAGTGATACATGATCCGAGTCAACTTGGCCGTGTCCGATCATCACGTGAGACGGACTAGTCATCATCGGTGAACATCTCCATGTTGATCGTATCTACTATACGACTCATGTTCGACCTTTCGGTCTCTCGTGTTCCGAGGCCATGTCTGTACATGCTAGGCTCGTCAAGTCAACCTAAGTGTTTCGCATGTGTAAATCTAGCTTACACCTGTTGTATGCGAACGTTAGAATCTATCACACCTGATCATCACGTGGTGCTTCGAAACAACGAACCTTCGCAACGGTGCACAGTTAGGGGGAACACATCTCTTGAAATTTTAGTGAGGGATCATCTTATTTATGCTACCGTCGCTCTAAGCAAATAATATGTAAACATGACAAACATCACATGCAAATCATAAAGTGACATGATATGGCCAGTATCATCTTGTGCCTTTTGATCTCCATCTTCGAGGCGCGGCATGATCACCTTCGCCACCGGCATGACACCATGATCTCCATCATCGTGTCTTCATGAAGTTGTCTCGCCAACTATTACTTCTACTACTATGGCTAACGGTTAGCAATAAAGTAAAGTAATTACATGGCGTTTTTCATTGACGCGCAGGTCATACAATAAATTAAGACAACTCCTATGGCTCCTGCCGGTTGTCATACTCATCGACATGCAAGTCGTGATTCCTATTACAAGAACATGATCAATTTCATACATCACATATATATAATTTATCACATCCTTTTGGCCATATCACATCACATAGCATACCCTGCAAAAACAAGTTAGACGTCCTCTAATTGTTGTTGCAAGTTTTACGTGGCTGCTATGGGTTTCTAGCAAGAACGTTTCTTACCTACGCAAAAGCCACAACGGTGATATGCCAATTGCTATTTACCCTTCATAAGGACCCTCTTCATCAAATCCGATCCGACTAAAGTGGGAGAGACAGACACCCGCTAGCCACCTTATGCATCAAGTGCATGTCAGTCGGTGGAACCTGTCTCACGTAAGTGTACGTGTAAGGTCGGTCCGGGCCGCTTCATCCCACAATGCCGCCGAATCAAGATAAGACTAGTAACAGCAAGCAAATTGAACAAATCATCTCCCACAACTACTTTGTGTTCTACTCGTGCATAGAATCTACGCATAGACCTAGCTCATGATGCCACTATTGGGGAACGTAGCAATAATTCTAAATTTTCCTACGTGTCACCAAGATCAATCTAGGAGATGCTAGCAACGAGAGAGAGGGAGTGCATCTTCATACCCTTGAAGATCGCTAAGCGGAAGCGTTACAAGAACGCGGTTGATGGAGTCGTACTCGCGGCGATTCAAATCGCGGAAGATCCGATCTAGCACCGAACGTATGGCACCTCCACGTTCAACACACGTACAGCCCGGGGACGTCTCCTCCTTCTTGATCCAGCAAGGGGAGAGGAGAAGTTGAGGGAGAACTCCAGCAGCACGACGGCGTGATGGCGATGGAGTTCTACGGAGGAGGAGGAGGTGTATGAGGAGGGAGGGCTGCGCCAGGGAAGAGGTGCAGCTGCCCTCCCACCCCTCCACTATATATAGGGGCAAGGGGAGAGGGGGAGGCGCCCTAGGGTTTCCCCTAGGGGGCGGCGGCAAAGAAGATTGGATCTCCCTAGGGAAAATCCTAGGGAGACTTGCCCCCCAAGCCAAGCAGGTGGAGGCTTGCCTCCCAAGCCAGGTGGAGGCGTCCCACCTCCCCAAGTAACGTGGGAAAGGGTGTGGGGGCACACCACCCCTTAGTGGGCTGGTTTGCCCCTTCCCCTTTGGCCCATGAGGCCCTCCAACACTTGCCAGGGGCTCCCGAAACACCTTTCGGTCATGCTGGCCATAGCTTGGTACCCCCGGAACACTTCCGGACTCCAATATCCTTCGTCCAATATATCGATCTTCACCACCGGACCATTCCGGAACTCCTCGTGATGTCCGGGATCTCATCCGGGACTCCAAACAACCTTCGGTAACCACATACTATTTCCCATAACAACTCTAGCGTCACCGAACCTTAAGTGTGTAGACCCTACGGGTTCGGGAACCATGCAGACATGACCGAGACACCTCTCCGGCCAATAACCAATAGCGGGATCTGGATACCCATATTGGCTCCCACATGTTCCACGATGATCTCATCGGATGAACCATGATGTCGGGGATTCAATCAATCCTGTATACAATTCCCTTTGTCTATCGGTATGTTACTTGCCCGAGATTCGACCGTCGGTATCCCTATACCTTGTTCAATCTCGTTACCGGCAAGTCTCTTTACTCGTTCCGTAACGCATGAACCCGTGGCTAACTCATTAGTCACATTGAGCTCATTATGATGATGCATTACCGAGTGGGCCCAGAGATACCTCTCCGTCATACGGAGTGACAAATCCCAGTCTCGATTCGCGCCAACCCAACAGACACTTTCGGAGATACCTGTAGTGCACATTTATAGCCACCCAGTTACGTTGTGATGTTTGGTACACCCAAAGCATTCCTACGGTATCCGGGAGTTGCACACTCTCATCGTCTCAGGAAACGATACTTGACATTAGAAAAGCTCTTAGCAAACGAACTACACGATCTTGTGCTATGCTTAGGATTGGGTCTTGTCCATCACATCATTCTCCTAATGAGGTGATCCCGTTATCAATGACATCCAATGTCCATGGTCAGGAAAACATAACCATCTATTGATCAACGAGCTAGTCAACTAGAGGCTCACTAGGGACATGTTATGGTCTATGTATTCACACATGTATTACGATTTCCGGATAACACAATTATAGCATGAACAATAGACAATTATCATGAACAAGGAAATATAATAATAACCATTTTATTATTGCCTCTAGGGCATATTTCCAACAAGGAGACAATCCTGGAGGTGTATAGCTCTGCCAACTGAGCTGCTGTGATAGATTCTTTGATTGGAAGGAAATGAGCCACTTTAGTAAGCTTGTCAATGACAACGAAGATAACATCATTTCCGCGCTTGGACTTTGGAAATCCAGTCACGAAGTCCATTTCGATATGATCAAACTTCCATTCTGGGATAGCAAGAGGTTGGAGGAGAACAGCTGGTCGTTGGTGTTCTGCTTTCACCCTTCGACAGATATCACATTCATTCACGAATTGAGCGATTTCTCGCTTCATTCGAGTCCACCAATACGACTGCTTGAGGTCATGGTACATCTTCGTACTTCCAGGATGAATGGAAAGAAGAGAATTGTGCGCCTCGTTCATAATGACTTTCCTTAGATCACCTTTAGGAACCACAATCCGGTCCTTGAAGAATAAAGTGTCTCTGTCATCAATGCAATAGCACTTGTATTTGGAAAGACCCTTGTCGATACCACGTTTCACCTTCTTCACCATGGTATCCAGGAGTTGTGCCTCACGTATTTGATCTTCCAAAGTAGGAGAGACTATGAGGTTGGCAAGAAAGCCTTGAGGAACAACTTGGAGATTCAGCATGCGGAAAGCTTCACAAAGATCCGGTTGGAATGGCTTGAGAATTAAGCTGTTGCAATAAGCCTTCCTGCTCAAAGCATCTGCAATGACATTGGCCTTGCCTGGAGTATATTCAATACTCGGATTGTACTCTTGAATCATCTCGACCCATCGAGTCTGCCTGAGATTGAGGTTGGGCTGAGTGAAGATGTACTTGAGACTCTTGTGATCGGTGAATATGTCCACTTTCCTTCCCAACAAGAGATGTCTCCATGTTATTAATGCATGGACAACTGCCGCCAACTCAAGATCGTGAGTGGGGTAGTTCTTTTCGTTGGACTTCAACTGACGAGAGGTATAGGCCACAACTTTCTTCTCTTGCATTAACACAGCACCGAGACCTTGGAGAGAAGCATCACAGAAAACTTCGAATGGATTGGATTCGTCAGGAGGAACTAAGACAGGAGCTGTGACAAGTTTCTCTTTGAGAGTGTTGAAAGCAACGTCACACACAGGAAACCAGACATACTTCACATGCTTCTAGAGGAGGTTGGAAAGAGGCTTTGCAATTTTAGAGAAATTCTCAACGAATCTTCGGCAATACCTTGCAAGACCAAGAAAACTGTGAAGCTGCTTGACATTCTGAGGAGGTTCCCAATTCACAATTGCAGACACCTTCTCGGGATTAACAGCGATGCCCTTGGCAGAGATGATATGGCCAAGGTAAAGAACTTCATCAAGCCAAAACTCACATTTGGAAAACTTCGCATAGAATTGATACTCTCAGAGCTTGTCGAGCACCACTCGCAAATGTTTGGCATGATCCTTCTTATTCTTGGAGAAGACCAAGATATCATCGAGATACACCAGGACGAATTCATTGGTATAGGGGTTGAAGATGAAATTCATCATTCGAGAGAATGTTGGAGGAGCATTGACAAGGCCGAAAGACATGACAGTTCATAAGAACCAAAGCTTGTTCTGAATGCTGTCTTGGGAATATCTTCTTCACGAATGCGAATCTGATGATAACCCATTCGAAGGTCAAGTTTGGAGAAGACTTTAGCACCTTTGAGTTGCTCGAATAGCTCATTGATGCTGGGAAGTGGATACTTGTTCTTGATTGTCTTCTTGTTCAATGGACGGTAGTCGACACAAAGTCGGTCCGTGCCATCCTTCATCTGGACAAAAAGAACACCACAACCCCATGGAGATGAACTCGGTCTGATCAAACCCAGGCGCTCTTGTTCATCGAGCTGTTTCTTCAATTCCTTCAACTCCTTGGGTCCAAGCTTGTAAGGACACTTGCAAACGGGTTCAGTGCCAGGCTCAAGATCGATAACGAACTCAACTGGCCGGTGAGGAGGCATACTCGGAAGCTCTTCTAGAAAGACATCTTGGTACTCACAAATGACTGGAATTTGGGAGATAGCATCCAACTCGCGCTTCTCATTGAGAGAAAATAACCGAATGGTTTCATCACGAGCGGCATAGATGATAACATCCTCAGAAGAGTGTGTCAATTGAATTTCCCTAGCAGCACAATCAAGTTGAGCTTTGTCCTTTGAAAGCCAGTCCATGCCGAGAATTAGATCAATATCCGAGTCACCAAGGACAATTGGTTTAGACAGAAATTTATAGTCGCCCATCTTGATACCGACATTCGGAACCAACATGGTAGATCTCAAACGCTTAGCCGGAGAAATAACTTGCATTGCTCTAGGTAATTCCTCTGTGTCAAAATTGTGCTTCGATGCAAAAGGATATGACATAAAACAATGCGATGCACCGGTATCAAATAAGACTTTTGCAGGAATATCATTAACTAAGAGATTACCCATTATCACATAAGTAGAATCCTCCACTTGAGCTGCATTCATCATGTTCACCTTTGCAGACTTGGGATTATGCTTGACCACTGCATTGCTGGAAGACCTCACAGGAGGAGGAGGCGGAAGACGCCTTTGGTTGAAGCACTTGTTAGCATAGTGACCTTTCTGCTGACACTTGTTGCAAGTCACCTCGGAGAGTGGACGATGATAAGGAGCATTCGACTTTGGAGCTTGATTCTGAGACTTGTTCTGATAGCCAGGGTTGGGTGGGTGGGAAGATCCATGGCCACCTTTGCTCTTCTGCTGGAAAGGCTGACGAAACGGAGGAGGAGGCAACTAGAACTTCTGTTGCTTAGCAGCCACTAGTGAGGAAGAAGAAGACTGAACTGCATCCCTGACTCTCTTCTTAGAAGCCTCACACTTGAGCTGAGCAGCATCTTGCTTCAGTGCCATATGGTAGAAATCATCATACTTGGTCGGCTCAAAAAGCACTAGAGGTAATTGCAGATCTTCTCTGAGGCCACCTCTGAATTGATAGATCATGCTCTTTTCATCAGGAACGTCTTGCTTAGCGAAGCAAGCGAGTTTCTGAAACTGAGTATTGTATTGATACACGGACATGCTGCCTTGCTTGAGATTGCGGAACTCCTCACGCTTACTCTCAACAACACTTTATGGAATGTGGTGAGTTTTGTAGTCTCAGCGGAAATCATCCCAGGTAATCACACGACGTCCTCTGGAATCTTTGTATTGTTGATACCACTCGGTAGCTTGATCCTTGAGTTGAAAAGAAGCGAACTTGACAAAGTCCTCAGACCTGACATTGCTACATTCAAAATGCTTGTTGATGTCCACGAGCCAATCATCGGCGTCTGTGGCCTCGGCATAGTAGCTGAAAGACTTCGGCTGATTTGCGAGGAACTGGTTGAGGGTTGCGAAATGAGGCTGATTGTTGCCTTGGCCTTGATTTCCTTGATTTCCTTGCCCTTGGGTGCGTTCTTGCAAGAGTTGCAAAATCATCTGAGCATTGGCGTTGGTGGCTGCCATGATAGCTTGCCATGCCTCCGGAGGCGGAGGTGGTGGCGGAGGGTTCGCCTGACTCCCCTCATTGCGTTCCGGATTCTAACGCGTTGGCAGAGCCATCCTGAAGAGGGTGACATCCGTTAGCATCTTGATAGACAACTAGACAAGTAGAATCAACGGATATAAATTGCAACATATAGTCTTCACAATACACATTCGAACGAGGATGAACGAATGAATTCCATAGTAAATCATCACACTTCCATTAAGGTGAGAAGCCACTTGATAAAGGATTGATGAATAAAATAAAAAGGTACGAGTGGAACAAATAAATGGTAAGGATTACCCAATCACAAACCAAATATCTGCGGGAAGAAATGCTAAGAGCTACTTGAATCCCACCTATAAACTCCCGAAACTTTCTGGTTATGCAATCTGGTGTTGGGGATACAGGGGACACAAAATATATCACCCAAACTAGCAATCCCTAGATCCAGCTGTATCCATCCGCAACACATAACCAAGAAACCTTCGGAAATCGTGTACCTCAACCTTCGAAAAGCATCCGTTATACAAGTTATGGCAATACTCCAGAACTCCCGCCCCAGTACTGGGTGGCGTCGAGGTGATCTCACCAACAACTGCATAAAAGAGATTTTCGATCTCGGCGAAACTCAGGTATTCCAGAACTGCAACGATAAAATTGTGACGACAACACCTCGGAGCTCAACTCCCCGAGACACTGCCACAACCCCTAAATGTCAGGAGGCACCAAGAACAATGTTCTCGTCACAAAACCATCGGAACAATTCCAAGATACCCGCGTGATCCTAAAAAAAATTTAGTGAAATTTGAGGAGAGAAGAGTCAAAACTTCTACGTCGGTAGGCCTCACCAGAGCGACGAAGGGACTGAGGAGTAAAAAGAATCATACTCTCCGATATATATCATACTAAGACTCAAAACATTTTTGTTCTAGACTCAACAATGCCAGCGATTCGATCAAGCAGGGGGCTCCTAAGTCGGGGATCGCTCTGATTACCAACTTGTAACGCCCACGATGCGGCTATATCTCCCACGTGTCGAGGCACGACTTAGAGGCATAACCGCATTGTAGGAAATGTCGCAAGAAGGGTCATCTTCACACAATCCCATGTAATGAACCAGTATGGGATAATGAGAGTTGGCTTACAATCGCCACTTCACACAATACATAATTTAATTCATACATCATCCAAAATCCACACATAGACCGACTACGGTCAAATCCAAATAAAAATAAGATAACCCCAAATGCTAGATCCCCGATCGTCCCAACTGGGCTCCACTACTGATCATCAGGAAACGAAACATAGTAACGACCACATTCCTCGTCGAACTCCCACTTGAGCTCGGTTGCATCATCTGCACTGGCATCGTCGGCACCTGCAACTGTTTTGGTAGAATCTGTGAGTCACGAGGACTCAGCAATCTCACACCCGCGAGATCAAGACTATTTAAGCTTATAGGAAAGGATGGTGTAATGAGGTGGAGCTTCAGCAAGCACAAAGCATATGTGGTGGCTAACATACGCAAATGAGAGCGAGAAGAGAAGCAACGCAACGGTCGCGAAGCTAGAAATGAACAAGAAGTGATCCTGAAACTACTTACGTTCATGCATAACTCAAACCGTGTTCACTTCCCGGACTCCGCCGAAAAGAGACCATCACGGCTACACACACGGTTGATGTATTTTAATTAAGTCAAGTGACAAGTTCTCTACAACCAGGCATTAACAAATTCCCATCTGCCTCATAACCGCGGGCACGGCTTTCGAAAGATAATACCCTGCAGGGGTGTCCCAACTAAGCCCATTATAAGCTCTCACGGTCAACGAAGGATACACCTTCTCCCGAGAAGACCCGATCAGTCTCGGAATCCCGGTTTACAAGACATTTCGACAATGGTAAAACAAGACCAGCAAGACCGCCCGACTGTGCCGACAAATCCCGATAGGAGCTGCACATATCTCGTTCTCAGGGCACACCGGATGAGACAGGCTACGAGTAAAACCAGCCCTCAAGTTTCCCTGAGGTGGCCCCGCAGGCGGCTCGGTTCGGACCAACAATCGAAGGAGCACTGGCCCGGGGGGGTTAAAATAAAGATGACCCTCGGGCTCGCGAAAACCCAAGGGAAAAAGGCTTAGGTAGGCAAATGGTAAAACCAAGGTTGGGCCTTGCTGGAGGAGTTTTATTCAAGGTGAACTGTCAAGGGGGTCCCATAAATCACCCAACCGCGTAAGGAACACAAACTCAAGGAACATAATACCGGTATGACGGAAACTAGGGCGGCAAGAGTGGAACAAAACACCAGGCATAAGGCCGAGCCTTCCACCCTTTACCAAATATATAGATGCATTAATTAAATAAGAGATATTGTGATATTCCAAAATATCCATGTTCCAACATGGAACCAACTTCAACTTCACCTGCAACTAGCAACGCTATAAGAAGGGCTGAGCAAAAGCGGTAAGTTAGCCAAACATTGGTTTGCTAGGAAAGGATGGTTAGAGGCTTGACATGGCAATATGGGAGGCATGATATAGCAAGTGGTAGGTAGCGCAGCATGGCAACAGAACGAACAACTAGCAAAGCAAAGATAGAAGTGATTTCGAGGGTATGGTCATCTTGCCTGCAAGGTTCTCCGAGTTGTCGAAAGCTTGATCCTCGTAAGCATACTCAACAGGTTCCTCGTTCACGAACTCGTCTCCCGGCTCTACCCACAGCAAGAATACAATTAATGGAACCACAATCAATCACGGGAAAAGCACAAGCAACATGATGCAATAGATGTATGATATGCGAGATATGATACGCGATGCGTATGGGTGCTTCGGAAGAAAAAGGATGAACAAGGCAGTAACTTGGCAAACCAAGTATGCCACTGGAAAGATGAGATGATTTCGGACAAAATCGATATAAAGATCACCGGAAACGGATGCACGGTTTGCAAATGGCAAGCAAAATAAGAATGACACGATTCTGCGATTAACAGCAAGATAGCACTAAGAGTACATCAAGAAACTATGCTACAGCACCCCAACATGGCAACAAAGCATATGGCAGTAATCTACAGGAGATGCTTGACAAAAGATGAACACTTAGCTACGGCTAGATCACAACATAACAGGTTCAAACAAGCATGGCAAAAGTGCAAAAGATATCAGGTTCACAGACTTGGTAAAAATACTGGACATGGCAGAAACAGCATCAGGTAGCAATGTTCAGAGCAAGCAATCAACATGCTACAGGAACTTAACATAGCACAACAAGGCATGGTATGAATCTAATAAATGCATAGAACAAAAGTCCCTTACTGACCATGAGCCAAAAAGGATCAGAATATATGATGGCACCCATGTAAACATAGCAAGTTTCGTTAACAGGTTTCTGACTTAGAAGAAAACGGAGCTCTGTAAAGATGGCATGGCATGGATCAAAACACCTGTAGAGCTCATGCCCATAAGATGCACACATCAATTGCAAGAAAAATAACAAAACACCAAGTTCTGATGAGTAACAGCAGTAAACATCATATAGCACTCTTGCACCAGAGATTTGGGCATCAAGATGGACTCAAACGAGCATGCCACAATGGAACAAAATGAAGAGCATCTCGAGACGAATATTTTGATATATCGTGCGCATGAAACGGAGCAGTATGCAAAGAGTTATGAGGTGATGAACAGGGCTCCCGAATATGAGTAAATCGGGACTTGGCAGAAATCGAAGGGAGGGGAAAAGTCAACCTTATCCCGATCCAGATCTGGCGCGCTCTACGAGGATCACCGGAGTTGGCCGGGGTTGGAGAGGAGGCCGGAGGAGCGCTCGGGGAAGGGCGGCGGAGGCGAGGGGAAGAGGGAGCGGGACGGCGCCGGCGGGAGACGACGGCGACGGGGTCGGCGACGGCGGGCGGAGCGGTGGAGGCGACGGCGGTCGGCGACGGCGCGGTGAACGGCGGCGACCGGCGGGCGGCGGGGCGTCGCTCGGGCGGCGGGGGAGCCGCGAGCGGCGCGGGCAGCGGAGGAGCCGCGGGAGGGCGCGGGCGTACGGGCCGCGGGGGCCTCGCGCGGGCTTCGCGGGCCGGCGGCGCTGGGCGGCGGCGCTGCCACGTGTCGTGCCCCGATTGGTCGGGCGCGCCGGCGGGATTCGTCCGGCGCCGGGCGGACGTGTCTGGCGCGCGGTGGGAGCGGGGCTAGGGTTTGGACGCAAATTTCGGAGGGGAAGGTGTTTATATAGGCATAGGGAGCTAGGAGAGTCCAAATGAGGCACGGTTTTCGCCCACACAATCGTGATCGAATGACCGAGAGCATGGAGGGGGCTTAGATGGGTTATTGGGCTATTTGGAGGGTGGTTTTGCTGCAACACACAAAGGGACTTTGCGGTTACCTGGTTAACCGTTGGAGCATCAAACGACCTCCAAATGGAACGAAACTTGACAGGTGGTCTACCGGTGGTATACCAAGGCCACTTGGCAAACCTCGATCCATTCCGAGAACATTTAACACCCGGTCACGAAAAGAGACAAGAGGGGGTGCGCCGGTGCACGTGGGAGCGTCGGATTGCAAAACGGACAATGGAGAAAATGCTCGGATGCAAGAGACGAACACGTATGCAAATGAGATGCACATGATGGCATGATATGAGATGCATGACATGAACAAAATGGAAAACAAAAAAAAACCCGACCACGAAGGGAATATCATAACACACACCCGAAAATGGCAAGAGTTGGAGTTACAAATATGGAAAGTTACATCCGGGGTGTTACATGCTCTCGGCGCGGCGTGGTCAACGTGGTCAAGGAACAACTTCCATCGGACGTGGACTGTACGTGGAGAGGCTGACAGCTGGGTCCATGGCCGCAGCAAGGAAGTGCCTCCTTATTACGCGGAAAATAATTATTCCTCCACCTGACAGCTGGGACCCACCGGACGGGCCACTGTATTTCGCAAAAAAACGTTTCCCCCTGACTGCTGGGACCCACCAGCTACATCTTCGCACGCAAGGAAGTGCGTCCGGGCAAAAAAAACGATTCGCCCCCCGGACTGCTGGGACACACCAGCTACATCTTCGCAGGCAAGGAAGTGCCTGACAGTCGGGACCCACCTGGTCGAAGCGTATGTAGCGTTGTCATTCTGGTCGCGAATGTGTATGTACATATATACTGGTGGATGTAGAGGCGCGCACGTGTCGTAGTAGAGGTGCGTACGTGTCGTAGTAGAGGCGCGCACGTAGCATGTACACGTACGTACAGCGGCCAGGGTGCAAGAAAGAAAATACGGCCACGTATGTGTACATACGGGCGGGGTCTCGAACGCCTACCCGCGCATACGTACGGCCAGGGCTCGTGTACATGGCTGGGTCGGAACGGAGAAATAGCGTCCTCGTCGTGTTCATGGGGAGGCAACGGAATGCGTCATGTTCATGGGGAGGCAACGGAATGCGTCGTGTTCATGGGGAGGGGTGTGGCCTACCGCAAAAGGGAGGAAACGGACCTCCTACGGTCGAAACGGGGGTCCTGTTGATCGGGAGGAGTGTGGCGTACCGCAAAACGGACGAAACGGACCACCTACGGTCGAAATGGGGGTCCTGTTGATCGGGAGGGGTGTGGCGTACCGCAAAACGGAGGAAACTGACCTCCTACGGTCGAAACGGGGGTCCTGTTGATCGGGAGGGGTGTGGCGTACCGCAAAACGGAGGAAACGGACCTCCTACGGTCGAAATGGGGGTCCTGTTGATCGGGAGGGGTGTGGCGTACCGCAAAACGGACGAAACGGACCTCCTACGGTCGAAACGGGGGTCCTGTTCATCGGGAAGGGTGTGGCGTACCGCAAAACGGGACTCCACGGAATACTGTTCATCTCCACCGTCGACCTCCTCGAGCCTCCACGGGCTACCGTCGACCTCCTCCAGCCTCCATGGGCTTCTGTTCATCCAGCCTCCACCGCGCGCTACTCCACCGGCTACTGTTCAACCAACCCTCCACGGGCACCCCTCCACAGTCTACTGTTCATCTAGCCCTCCACACCACAGGGTCCTGTTCAACCACCCCTCCACGGGCACCCCTCCATCGTCTACTGTTCATCCAGCCCTCCACAGCACAGGGTCCTGTTCAACCACCCCTCCACGGGCACCCCTCCACCATGTATTGTTCATCCAGCCCTCCACCACACCACGGGGTCCTGTTCATCCAGAGGCAGCACCACTGCTCACTGTTCATCCAACCCCCCCCCCCCCGCAACACTCACTGTTCATCCGAGAGGCAGCATCGATCGGCTTCAGTTAGCAGCAGTAGCGAAGGAATCGCTCGATCGGGTTCAGTTGACAGCCATCGATCGATCGCTCGGATTCAGTAACGCGTAGCCTGCAGTGCAATCGCTCGGGTTCAGTTAGAGCCCAACGCCTCGCTCGGGTTCAGTTAGAGCCAACGCCTCGCACACACGCGCGTACGTGTACGAGAGAAACGCGCATCGCTTGGCCCCCAACCTCCCACCGTAACCGGGTACTCCCCGAAATTTTCCTCCCCCTCGCTTCTACCACAGATTTTTCCGTCATGGACGGCCCAAAGAATGTCATGCAGCTGCGTCTCCAGCCCGCCCAGGACGAAAAGCCCATTTTCTGTCATGATTTTTTGTCATAGAAGTAGGAGCCCACCACATCTATGATGATACCGGGTTTTGTCACAATTATCGTCATAGAAGTGTCATATGCAGACAGAAAAAAAATTCGTTCCGCCCAAAATGTCATGGATGTGTCTTTTTTTTGTAGTGCCAGCAAAAATATGTCAACTCCTTGCTCAGAAGCATGTGCGTATCCTCGCATCATGAAATTTTATAGCATTCAGTTCACATTTGAACTTATATTTTCTACATGTGTCTTATGCATCTTTCTTGTAGAAAAATATATGCTTAAAGGATAACAAACGTTTTAAACTGGGATCGTGTTCGAGGAAAGTATCTTGCAGCAATGCTCTGTGCTCCAATGCTGATGTAAGTACCTGGTGTATATCACTATATTTTTACATCAGTATGTAGTTCTTTAAGTAGTATCGGCTTGAATCCAACCTTAAGTACTCTACACCAATTATCTGATCTAAATTTATTTGGAGAAAATGTATAATTAAGGCGCCAATGTAGATTTTCACAAGGAAAACTGTCTGGTAGTTTTGCATACTGAGTTGCATGATTGTACTATCTCATATATTGCACATTACTAAAATCTAGTGGTGTGGTCTAGTTGCCCAATTGTTCATTGTGTCAATGTTGCTTTCCTATTAACTTACCTGGCCGATGATAGTAGTGTCATATTGTGTTAATTCGGTGTAGGCTGGTGTGGTCTAGTTGCCCAAACATTCATTGTGTCAATGTTCCTTTCCCATTAACTCACTTGGCCGATGATTTGGTGTAGGCTGCTGAAGATAAGAAGACAAAGCCTGAAGACACAAAGACAACCCCATTATTTCTTTCCAATAAATTTAGTGAAGGTAATATGGCAATAACTCTTGATTAATCTGTTCAGTTTCCCCTCTAACTTAAGTTATGATCCAGTGGTCGAGACACTCTCCACTAACAGTGATACAAGCCTTCCAAAATCACCATCTGAATCTGTTCAATTTCCTCTTTCTCAAATACAACGAAAAATATGTACATTTGTGAACCAAGTGGTGGCTGAAGCAATGATGGAAATCATGGAGGAATCAGAGGTGCACATTCTTGCGCATTTCAGTGACAGTATAACAAAGAAGAAAGAACAGGCTCACATGCTTATGGGCGTCATCCGCGCTGAGGTTGTAGATTATGAGGTTGTAAATCGTTAAGCTCTGTTCATTTATTTGCACTAGCATCAATCTTTGATTGCCAAGTGAATGTAATTTTTGGTAATATATGCTTCGATGTGCTACATTTTTCCTTGTATGTCGTATATTTGCTTAGCACAGCTCGCACTCCAGCTTTCTGGGTCCAAAGCTCAACTAGCGCAAACAAGCCAAAATATGCAATGAAATTAATAACCAGAACAAAGCAACGTGGCCCTTCATTGAGGGGAATGGCCCATTGCCCATAATGGGCCGCGTAATGGGCTCGCAGTTACTAGCTGGGCCAAAATTGTCTTTGGCCTTTGATGGACCAGATTTGCCGCTGTCCATAAATGGTCCGGTGGGCCAAAATCGACATGGGCTAATTAGGCCTACAACCATGCATGAACTTTATCAGGCACTCTTAGTTGACGGGTCATTAACAGGACGAAAGCTCGATTGAGACGCAATGATTGAAACGAGCCAACTGCCATTAGGAAGCTGAAAATAGACCTCGGTTAATGCTTGGCCCATTTCCATGTCGGATCGTTAACAGGCCAAAATCCAAGCGGGCCATAAGTGGGCCAATAAAAAACACGGGTCATTAGCAGACCAAAAGTCAGGTCGGGCTGGAATTGTACCATGGAGAACATGGGCCGCTAAGAGACCAAAAGTTAGGTCAGGCCGTAAATAGCCCAACTCTGGTGTGGGCGTTAACAGGCCGAAAGAAACACCGGGCTGGAATTGGAGCATGTAGAACATGGGCCGCTAAGAGGCCAAAAGTCAAGTTGACCATAAATGGCCCAATTCCTGTTTGGGCTGTTAACAGGCCGAAAGACACACCTAGCAGGAAATTGGCCCAACATTAGAATGGGTTGCTAAAAGACCGAAAGATGTACGGCCTGAAAATTGGCCAATCTCTAGAATGGGCCGCTAACAGTCCGAAAGAACATCAGGCCGCAGTTGAGCCAGAAGATATAGCAGGTTGTTAACAAGCTTGAACTGACAATGAGCAGCAATGGTGTCAAGTAGTTAACGGGCTGTTGAAGGACCGAATTGGCAGAACTCGCATGGGCCTTTGCCCTAATGGCCAGATGCATGCCCTAGATGGGCAAGCCTACTAATTTTGACTGGGCCGGACTTTTTAACCTAAATGGTTACTGTTGGGCCGTGACACGTGTCACCGTTTCATAGGCGTGTCTCGTCCATTAAAAGGATGGCATCTGTCGCAACGCTGAGTTGACACGTGGTACTGTTGGCGAATGAGAATTTTACACGTGGAAAATCACCATTGGTCCGGGCTGTTAACGGGTTATCAGATCCAAACCCGCACCCAATAGCTTAACGCAACCCGTTATGGTGGATGCCACGTGTCGGTTACCCTTGAAGAAAACATTTCCAAAATGCATCATTTATCGTCATGGAATTGGGCACTTCCGTGATGATAATTTGAGTATTATCATGGAACACTTCTACGACAGCACATGTATGACTATCATGATTCTGTCATAAAATCGTCATGGATGTATATGCATGACAAACAACGTGACCTACTGTGAAAAACATGTATCATTACGGAAGTGTTTTCTGTAGTGCATATGATAGATGAATAGGAGCTATCGTATATCGCTCTAGCATGTGACTATTATATGATGAATAGCATCCAAATATTTATCACTACTCCACGCCTACGCTTCTCCTAATATTGTCTTTGCTTGAATTACCACTGCTACTACTGTTCCAATTGCTACAAACCTGCTACTGTTACCATTACTATTACTACAACGACCGTTACCATTGCTATCAAAACTATCATATTATTGTGCTATTAATATTTTGCTGCAATGAAATAACTTCATAGGTGTGGTTGAATTGACAACTGAACTGCTAAGGCTTATAAATATTCTTTAGCTGCCCTTGTGTCGAATCAAAAAATTAAAGTGAAATACTACCCTTGAGCACTGTTGCGATCCTCTATACTTGTGGGCCATTAGGCTACCACGGCAAGCACATAGAAAATAAATCATATTAAAGTCATGCCAAACGGCCAAAGGCAAAACAAAACACAGGCAACTAACATGAGTGGGCAAGAGAAGATTTTGATCTCCATATTTAGCATGTGCACTCTTTTGAACGAACCAAGCTACCTTCCCTGTGATCTAATCAACGAAGCCCTTCTCTTTTTAGTCTATCTTGCCCGGCGCGTCTGCGACCATCGGTGCCTACACAAACCGAACACCATTCCCTGTGAAGGTTGTTGTGATTTTGCAATCTACTCACCTTTATTTCATAGACACATAGCCAGAAATGAAATGTAACACATAACTAGTGCCAAAGCAGAAACGTCATAATATCTCAAGCTATATTGGTCAGACAAAGCGATTGCACATCAACAACTATGGACAGTGGGGATCAGTGGTTTCTGTCGCGGGGAAGCATCCTCCAAGGCGTGAGACTCCACAACTTGCACCTGCTGCCCCATGAACACTCTCATCCCCGTCCCGAACGGTCAGCACACACTACAAAAAAACACACTTCCGTGATGATACGTGTTTGTCACAGTAGGTCGCGTTTTTTGTCATGCATGTACATCCATGACAAATTTATGACAGAATCAAGATAGTCATACCTGTGTTGTCGTAGAAGTGTTCCATGACATTACCAAAATTATCATCACGGAAGTGTCCACTTCCATGACGATAAATCGCGCGTCACGGAAGTGCTTTCGTCAAGGGTGACCGACACGTGGCATCCACCGTAACGGAACGCCGTTAAGCTATCGGGTCGGGTTTTGGATCCGATAACCCGTTAACAGCCCCGACCAATGGGGATTTTCCACGTGTAAAATCATCATTGGCTGAAGGAGACACGTGTCAGGTCCGCATTGGCACAGGTGCCACTCATCCAATGGGCGAGACGCGCCTATGATATGTTGACACGTGGACCGGCCCATCAAGTTTAAATGGGCCGGCCCAACTGATGGCCCACAATATTTTGCGGACCATAATGGGCCGGCCCATCTAAAGGCCCACGAGATTTTGCGGACCAAAATGGCTGGCCCAGCTAAAGGCCCACAAGATTTTGCGGGCCATAATGGGCCGGCCCAGGTAAAGGCCCACAAGATTTTTGTGTGCCATAATGGGCCGGCCCAGGTAAAGGCCCACAAGATTCTTGCGGATCATAATGGGCCGGCCCAGCTAAAGGCCCACGAGATTTCACCGACATTAATGGGCCGGCCCAGCTATAGGCCCACAAGATTTTGAGGACCCTAGTAGCCCGGCCCATTAACTGGCTGCCTTGTTTTGGGCCAAATGCCGGCCCATATTTGATCTGGTCCATTAATGGCCTGCCACGCTCCGGGCCTAATAGTGGCCCATATGAGATCCGGCCCGTTAAAAGCCTACCATGTTCTGGGCCAAATTACGGCCCAGATCAGGTCCGGCCCTTTAAGAGGCTTTGGGCTCAATTATGGCCCATATCAGATTCGGCCCGTCAACTGGACACTATGCTTTTCAGCCCACTTGCTAAAGGCCCACTTAGTAATTCGGCCTGATATTAGTTTTGGCCTGTTAAGGGCCCCTTTAACATTTCGACCCTATATTAATTTTGGCCTGTTAAAAGCCCGTCATATAGTTGGGCCTAACTACGGCCAGGTTTGCATCCGGCCTGCTCGCAGCCGATATCTGATTGGGCCAAACAAAGACCGAGACAATTTTGGCCTGGTAAAAGCTCGTGATTTGATTCGCACAATCATGGGCCGGGGTTCATTTTGGGCTGCTGCCGGCCCGTGAGCTGTTCGGCACGTTTCAGGCCCAACCTACATCGTGATTGCATGACGGCCCGATTATGTACCGTAATTTTACGGTTTGGCCGGTTTACGGCGAAGACAGGATATATATACAGTAAAATAAC
Source organism: Triticum aestivum (assembly GCF_018294505.1). Classification (NCBI taxonomy): domain Eukaryota; kingdom Viridiplantae; phylum Streptophyta; class Magnoliopsida; order Poales; family Poaceae; genus Triticum; species Triticum aestivum. The sequence continues at coordinate 59,841,880 of NC_057802.1, forward strand.
TGCAGCATCGTGAATACGAAAAAACCTAGACTATACAATAAAGAAATTACGGCATATTACATCCACTGGGCATCAAAGTTCGCCACTATGATAATAAAGCACAAGCAGACAGCAGATTACATACATTGGGCATCAAAGATTGCCACCAGTGCAAATAAACACGCTGACAAAATAATATACAAAACTGACAACACTTCAATAGAGTTCAAGAAAGGTTAGCCCTGCTGGGGAGCTGCAGCGCAAGCAGCTGAGCAAGATGACGAGACTGCGCTTGTTCAACACTTATATCTTCCTCACTCTGAAAGATAAACAAGTAGATAGATGACAGGTTTTGCACATAAAAGTATCAGTGCTGACAATTCATCACATTTCTTACTGACGAATAAAGTGACACAGTTTAAAATTGCATTAACACAATATGGTATTGTTCAGGTCAAGACATGGCAGGAAATGACATTGTGAAGGAGTTGGCAGCTTCACGACACCACTGGATTACAGATCAAGAACTCATAAGTATCAATGGTTAGTGTGCTGTCAATTTATACCATTTCAGATTGGCAAATAAAGAGACGGTTTAAATAATAGTAGAATGATATGACATTGTTCATAGTTAAGACATTGCAGAATATGACATTGTGCTGTAGTGGGTAGGTTCACCACACCACTGGATTACGGATGAAGAACATAAGCATACATGCAGTACAAAACAAGATCACTTGCTCTGTATAGTTTAATTTACATGGTATGAAGAAGGAACTTGGTTGTACAACTGAAAACTTAAATTGAGAAAGGACAAACTTTTCTTTATGAACTACATAATAAACTTTAAACAAGCAATTTGATGCAAACACCAAAAATAAACACCTGTTACAGTCATGCCTAACCAAATATATACAACAAAGTTTGAAGGCTTGAGATGGAAAAACTTACATTATTGGTGAAGACAGGCTCTATAAAGGCCTTGTCCATGCAATCTGATGTGTAGAAAATGGAGGGCAAAGGAAAATAAGCTGTAGAGTGATGGTACATGAACAACTACCTGTCATTATAAGTACACTGATAAAGGACAGCATGTACTTACAAGAACAATGCAGAGCTAAAAAAATTGGCATTGGATATATTCTACACCAATGTAACCATTCATACAGATCAGATAATTTGGAGCGAACAATTGATAAGCAAGCTATCATGCATACTGTTGTCACATAATGAACCAGGTATGTATGCAAGTACAGTGATACAGGACAACAGGTACTAACAAGAGCAAAGCAGCGGGCAGCATATTTGCGATATCCTGTCGTTCTTGTCAAACCGGAATTCTTCTTCAAACAGATTTCCTGCAAAAAAAGATCCGTAAGGCACATGCGGAAAAGTAGAAGTTCAAATTGTCATGTGATTTCATAGACAATACCTCATCCTAGGAACGAGACCAGTGCATAACAAGGTTTTCCATTCAATGTCTTCTAAATTTAGCACAGGAGAGTTCACCGGAAATTCGTTTATAGACTTGCCATCAAAGTGTGATTTCCTCAGGTAACACCGATACTGCTGCAATGCTTCCTTGAAAAGCACAAGCAAGCTTTGCTCGTCATGACTATCCAGATTGACCCTCGCCTAGTTACAACAATGTAATGTAAATCATTGATGTGTTCAATCAGCAAAAAATAGGAAAATAATAACCATGAATAATAGCACTTACACGTAAGTTGGACAGGAAGATGTGAAAATGGTGTTTGTCTTCACAATAATCTTCCCATGATGGGAATATATGCACGTAGTCCCTAACAACATTGAAAGCATTGTCTTTTAAACTGGGAATAAATGGAATGGGGTTCCAATCTGTAGGACTTGGCCGTCTCTGCAGTTGGGATAGGTCTTCGGCCGGTGGACTTGCTGTACTTTTTGCTGGAGTGGGATTTTTCTGTGGTACAGCTGGTGCTATGGCAAATGAAATCGGTATACCTTTTGCTGGAGTGCAGGTCCTGTGTGGTGGGGCTAGTGGTGTGGCCAGTGAAGTATGGGTACAGTCTGCTGGAGTCGGTCCTACATTTTGTGTCACTGGTTGTACAACCAATATAAGTGGGGTGCTGTCTGATTTCTCCGGCACCACCATGTTTTTCAAGGACTTTGTTGGTGCTCCTTCAGGTTCGGCAATCACCCTCTTCCTTTTTGATGTCTAATGCACAAGAACAGCATTTTAGTGGAAAAACATGGTATGACGACAGATGGAATATGTATTGATAATGGATGGGCCTGGCATCTCGACATATATGATGAGTAAACTAAGCAGATGGCGGTGCAACAAAGTAGAAGAAATGCAAGACAACATATGCAAGATACCCGCAATCAATAAAACATTACCAAATTAGAACAGGCACATTGATGGGTGAACAGGACAGGCCATCTGCCTTTGACTCCTCGAGGTTAGAATAGTCATTAGGATCATATTCTGAACAAGAATCAACAGGTGGGGAGCGTATGAGTTTCATTGCATCCAGAATGGCACTCAATGCCTTGGTGCCAATTTTGTAAGTCATTGAAGTGTTTAGCTTCAAGAGTGGACTGCTGCTAGTGCGACACAAAGCAGCTACACAGATCATAGTGTAGATATAACGGGAAAACCTTAAGCATCAGAGCAAAATCAGCAAAGTGGAACTTGCTGGAATATATGTGCTAGTATTCCGGTATGGCTAGAAAGGCTTCGGATACCAGCTCTCTTCAAGTGAAGGTGTGGTACTGTTAATATCAGTGTAACTCTCAAAGGCGACACAGCTCCCCGCATTTCCTTGCTATTCTTATAGGATTCAAGTGGGCAGGCCACTACAAATCCTATTCCTACGTTTACAAGATCCTACGAATCAAAGAGGCTCAAAGTGTCCATCACAACCGACCATATAGACCTCTACACTGCAAATGTCCCTGCTCATCTTCAGTACAAGGAACATACTGTACTACTATCATACTCCCTCCGTTCCAAAATATAAGTCTTAGTAGATATTTCCACTATGGATCACATACACATGTATCCAGATACATTTTAGAGTGTAGATTCACTCATTTTGCTCCATATGTAGTCCATGGTGGAATCTATACAAAGACTTGTATTTAGGAACGGAGAGAGTACATATTAAAGAAGAACGGAAGAGGAACATGGTAAAGAAGAGCAAGCAGATTTTGGATAATAAAATGTTGGTTGCGCAGTGCCCACACATGATGAACCAGAGCGCATTAAGAATGCAACTCCCAGCTGTCTCTCGACCATTTCAGGTGGTTGGATGAAGATCCTACATCTCCTAACCCTTCTTCTTCCTCGTCTCTGATTCTTCCCATCCAGAACACCGCACGGGCCGCCGGCCGGACCACCGGCCCCCACCGCCTGTGTTCCTCCGCCACCCCCACCCCCCACCCCCGCCCCAACCCCCACCCGCGTTGAGTTTTCTTTGTTCAGCGAGGCCCCACAACCACCCGAGCCCCTTCGATCGCACCGGCGAACTCCGGCGAGCTCTGAAAAACTGACTGACCCAATTTTGAAATTTAGTCTAATGTGATTTAACTAGTGTGGAATATAAAAGGGGAAAACCATAAGCATTGGGAGTATAGTGTTGAGCGTGCCATGGCGGATCTGAAGGTGCAAACTGGACAAAGGCAACTTCGCAACCAAGACAAGAAATTAGAGTAAAGCAGTGGCGATCTATTTTCTTGCTACGATAAATAAGTTGAGCGGATACGAAAGAGTACCGCCTCTGGTGCGGCGCCGTGTACGCATCTGCTGAGAATTTGACGGTGCTGCGGTAGCGATGGCTGTCGGCGGCGTGGAAGCAGATCTAGGAGGGTAGACGCTGGCGGCGGGGCACGGTGGACGAGACGGTCGTAGGAGCGGCGCCGGCAAGGTGGACGATGGCGGGGAAGAAGCGAGAGGACGGGGTGCAAGGATCCCGGTCCGAAGCCGTGGATGAGAGAAGTCGATCTCTTGTAATGGACGGCGGTGTCGGGGTATCAGCTCCGGCATGGTGGAGGAGGACGGCGGTGGATGGGGTGGCGGACGGCGACGGACTGAGGAGGGTGGGGTGGAGAGGGTGTTTTGGCGCCCACGGAGTACGGATGGGGAAAAGGGAGGTAGAGAGGAAGGGGGGAACCATGTATTCGGGGCGCGCTTGTCTCAAATGCGAGGAAATTTACAAACTTAGCCCCCGTTTCTAATTTCTACTACATCACAGCAACATTAGTCGGTTGGGGATAGGACGGTAATCTCGCATACACCAAATATTTGCCGACGAGAGTTTGTTTTTGGCGCCCACCGTGTATGAATATGAATCAGGGAGGGAGACGATTTCGGCCGAGGACACACTGTGTTTTGGCGCCCACCGTGTATGAATCCGGGTGAGAGGCGGTTACGTCACGTTTGGGTGAAATTGCAAACCTACCCCTATCGAAACCTATAGAAATCCAGCAGATAGGCTTTGCGTGGCAGGGATAGGCAGTAGTGATTTCCATCTCGCGGATTTTGGTTTCGGGCGGTTACAGCGACTTTCCCCGCATTGTTCAAATTTTGCAGAGTGCACGTTTACCGTGCCAACTCAATTCGAATCCCGTTTGTATTCTATTTTTTTCCGGGCGGGATCCATTTTCAATTTTAATTACATTCTATATACATCATTTTTTATATATACTTTCAAAAGCACAACAAAGAATTCTGCTCCTTTATATGTATAATATGATTTACAAATACAACGAACTCGAAATCTTAAGGTTGAATTCGAAAAAATTTAACCAAATTATGTTCTACTAAAATGTATGGATCAGTAATATCTACATATTAAATAACATAGATGTGCGTGAATTCATATGAGTATGCATGTTTGATAGATCAATTTTGGTTCGAGTATGGATTACATGTATCATCATCTCGAATTCAAATATTTGAATCCCTTTTTTGTTCACTCCTTTCACGCCCATCTCTCTCGCATGCATGCTCCTTCAGGTAGCTATCACTCTCTTTTCTCCAGCTCACCCGCACGCTCACTGCATGTTTCTCCTATCCTCGCAAACATGGTCTCTCGACGTCTCCCTTGAGAAGTGTCACACTCTCCCTATCATTATACATTACACGGTTTTCATTATCTCTAACGCTCTACTGTTCTCTGGTATCACTCGGTACCTAAGCTTTCTTTTTCACCGCCACACACACAGTCTCCACTCGTCTTTCACTTTGTCTTTCTCTCTATGGGATTCTCTCACACACCCTATATGTCTCTACATATGACTCATACCACTAAAATTACTCTCTCTCTCTCTCTCCTGTAGACACAACATTTGTTGCAGTGTCCTTTTCGTCTCCATCCCAGACTGACATTATTCATTTGTTTACCGATCAGACAACCCCGACTACCATCTCCTCTCTCTCTCACACAGACACACACACGCAACTCCTGCTTCCACTCCCCTTCCCGACTACCGTCTCTCTCACACACACAAAACTCTCGCTTTCGCGACTGGTATTTCTCTCACAAACATTTATCGACTAGCTAGCCTCTTGATAGGTTTATACACCCGCACACTCGTGCTTCCACCATCGCATACATGTCTCTCTCCCGCTCCTTGTATCTATGTAGATTTTTCTTCCCTTCTTGAGACACGCCCTCTCGATCGTGCACACACACACTATCGCGACATTTTAAGCTGATACCTATTGCACACACACTCCTTGTGTCTTTGTCACACATGCACTCCGTCCTACTCCACTCTCCCTCTATCTCACACACACATGGGCTTTTGCAACAACTAGCAAGATGCCCATGCGTTGCACGGAACATCAAGATGCATTTGTATGAGTAGTTTATCTTGTGGGGGAAAAGGATGAACAAGGGAAGGCCTTATTTGCAAATGTGGAGAGGGGTGTGGGTATCTTTTTGCAAAATTGCCATAGTTTCCTCCCTATCCGTCAGATATAGATCGGACGACCTATATTGCAGGATGGCGGGAACACGATCATCACCGACAATGCTTTTTATAAGAGTAGGGATAAAAAATAGAGTTGGTGATGATGGTGGGCCTGCCATCCTGCGATGCAGGTCGTCCGATTTATATCTGTATTTTGAGTGAAACATAACATATTTTTAGTGATATACGTATTTCAAAACTAGACTTTTTTTCTATCAAATCGGTGAATATGTATTAATCTACTTTGATCGTGTGGCAACGCATTGGCACATTGCTAGTAGTTATTATAATTTTTTGGACACCAGACAAACGGTGGAGTACATATAAGAAGAGAAGAGGTGCACGCACGCAGTCGGCCTCTCGCTGTCTCGCACACATGAGTGTTACGTAATGGCGACGTTAACAAATAAACCCTAAACCCCTAGGTGCACGATTGCTGCATTCGCGGGTACCGGGTACGTGGTGGAGCACCTTTGTAGGAATAGTCAGCTCGCGGGATAATTTGATCCGTAGGAGTTGATGGTCGGGACCACAGGTGAGCGACTTGGAGCGCGGTGGCTCGCCAGTTGCCATAGATCGAGTAGCCACGTTTAAAATATCGTTTTTTAGCGGGGTTAAGAGTTCCGATTTTCAATGGTGCATTATAAGTAGTAAGTAGCTTTTAGAAGGATTGGTATGGAGCGAAAATGGAATTCATAGTACTACGTACCTCCTTGGCGTATGGTTGTATGGTTTTTTTTTGCGATGGAGGTTGTATGGGTTTATGTTGCGAGATGTTGAACCACGTTTAAAATAACAGACGAATTTTACTTGTAAAATGTGAATGGAAAACGAGATTTTGTTATACCCAAACAAAAAAGGACTGGAGGGAGTGATTGCTCTGACACGGACGCGACCTCTCATAGCGCAGGCATTGAACCGGCGCGCCGGCCAAGAGGGCCGCACTTGCTGCAGGCCCGGCTGAGCACGCCTCCTGGCCGCGTGCAACCAGCTTAACACTGCCCCGCCTGCCTTCATTGAATCCGCGCGTGTGCCGACAACACGTCCTTCCGCGAGCCGGCAGGCATTTTAGAACACAAAAAATGACTAAAATATAATTAATTTACGCATGGTCTTGACTTGTTGTGCTCGCACTGGTAGCAGGAACTAGTAGAGGATTTTCTTTATTTATAACTCTCCTCACATTTTTTTCGCTTTGAAGTGAATCATGGTTGTGGACATTATGTATGAATGTGCAGATATCTGTGAACATGAGTTTGATGTGGAAGTTGAACTTGGAATGTCGGGCTTGCGCGTGAACTATACCATGTCCAATGCTTCGTCTGTTATTGTTTGGAAAGTAATTGCTGTTATTACATGACCCAAAAAAACATTTTGTGCCACATCAGTAGATGCACGGACATCACAACAGGCATGCTGACTGGATAAACATTTGAACCTAGCTATTATGAAGGAAATTTTGTATTGACAACAGTTCTAGATAGCAGGAGACGCCTAGCCTGCTCTGCCTCTGCTAGCTTATTTCTGGCTTCTTCCATCTCTTCTTTGGCTTGGGTGAAGAGAGCATCTGATTGCTCTTTTCGCTTCTTCAGGAACTCAGCTACATTCTCAAGGGCTGCTGCACGCTTTCTTTCAGCCTTTACTAATGCCACGAGGACACGAACAGCTGACGACTCCACCTGGCTTGTGTGTAATCCAGCATCATCTGGGAATTTGCACCTTGTGTCTAATCCAGCATCATTAGGGAACTGGCACCTTGTGTGTAATCCAGCCTCATTTTGGAAACATGATCTCGAGGTTGACCATACTTCCCTCCTCGCAGGAACTGCATCCTGACATGAAGTTACTTCTTTTTTAGATCAATACTCAGAGCAACCTAGATCCATTTAGTAGAAGCCAGATAAACAGAACTCGGAGAAGTGAATTCAAAAGGAAAAAAAACAGACTACAAGGTGAGAACACCCACTTCCTACATCAAGCTAAAAACGAAAGCATTAGGACGATTAAGACTCTTCTTATTACACATCGAAGAACACCACGCTTAAGAGAAACAGAAACTACAACATATACACATCGAAGAACACGAGGCTACACGAAAGTAATTGAAAGGGTGTTACTTACCAAAGCTCGTTTTACAGGTTCGGTGCAGCTCCTCTTTAACTTGCCACGCTCCTTGAAGATGTCCCGAATATCCCGTGTTTGGTCTTCATTGCTCCTCTGCATGTTCGCACTCGTGGTTTTAAAATCTCAACATGGCAAGAAAAATATACTACTAGTAATACTCGCGCATCTTGTGGGCAACATTAAAGCACTCGTCTGCCATGTTAGAGCATCTCCAACAGAATCGCAACGCGCGGCGCTTTAAAAAAGCGTTTACAGTGCTGAGATCGAGAAGTAGATACTAGAGAGTAGAGGATAGTTCTCAGCATAGATAGATAAAAAAAGATAATTCAACTACTCCTCGTCGTCCGACTCCTCCTCGGTGATGTCCTCCTCCGACGTCTGACTGTAGGCGTGAAGATACCGATCGTCGTCGGATTCCCAGGGCGACGCTGCTCCTAGCCTCATGTTGAATTGAGCGTCCGCTTTTCGCCTACGCTTGTCCTCGCGATAGGCGGCTCGCTCCGCCCTCCTCTTATCCCTCTCCGCCCTCCTTTGCGCGTAGAACTCGCGCTCTTTGATGATGTCCTGCGGGAAGTGTTGGCGCCACAGCGCCATGGCTTCCTCGTCCATCTCGGCGATGCCGAGACGGTGCTCCCGCCTCCGGTTGTCGCGACGATCCTCGTCGGTGCTAAGCCGCGGCAGAGGCGCGAGCTCCTGCGCCCGCTCCCGCGTCGGCACGTTGGGGAAGTTCAATGTTCTATGAGGCCACCGGAGGCGCCACACCGCCGCGTCGTACGCGCGGGCGGCCTCGTTGGCGGTGTCGAAATTGCCGAGGCCGAGGCGCATCCCGCGGAACCGGATCTCGGCGGAGAAGCCGCCGGAGGGGCGCGCGCGGACGCCGCGGTATCCCCAAGTTTCCCGGCGACGCGGCGGCATGGTGGCGCGGCGGCGGCGAGGCGAAAAAGAGCGGGGAGAGAGCGGTGGCGAGGCACAGAGCGGGGAGAGAGCGGTGGCAAGGCACAGAGCGGTGGGAGGGCGTTGGATTTTATAAAGCGCGCCGGACGCCGCGCGCCAAAACTAGCGCACGCCCGGCCGCTTTTTCCCGCGCGCGCGCGATCCTTTCCCGACGTCTCTGCTATCTCTACTCTCTTCTCTACTGTTATATTTATTTATATTTATATTTAATATTTATCTCTACTTCCTTTACTGTCTACTTTTTTTCTCTATACTTTTTTTCTTGCAATATAGGCCGTCCGATTTATATCTGACAGATAGGAAGGAAACAAATGGGAATTTTGCAAAAAGATACCCATACCCCTCTCCAGATTTGCAAATAAGGCCTTCCCTCGTTCATCCTTTTCTCCCACAAGATAAACTACTCATACAAATGCATCTTGATGCGTGCAACGCATGGGCATCTTGCTAGTTCTAAAAACCTTTCCATCATTTGCCACACTACTGGTTGCAGATGAAAAACCTACCCAAGCACAGCGCGATACAGGAGCGACGCACAATTACAAGCTGATATTCTGTTGGACAATGGAGGCTATAACCAATTACTTTTACGGGAACAATAGCACCCAGGAAATTTGAAGGGTAGGTATGAACAAAATTGGAACTGCACATGTACTGCTAAGTGATTCAATACACACATTACCAATCGAGGAGGAGAACGATGGTCGCGGCGGCCTCTGTGAGTCATGGTCGGCAACGGGAGTCAGTTCATTGTCCACGACGGTGGTACTTCTGCGCTTGGCGTCGGCTTCCGGGAAGCAGATCCGAGACCGTGGAAGACGATGCCGGGGAAGAGGCTCCGTGTACGACGACGACGGTGGACCGGCTCCAGTGCGGCGTACGAGGTCGTCGATGAGGCAGATGCGCTGCGGTGGACGAGTGCGCCGATGTAAAGGGGAGGAGCACGAAGGCTGCGGTGCCGTGGAGAAGTCTATTTTGCGGTGGGGATAGAAAATGGGGAGTATTCAGGTGTACTACTCTGGGTGCCGGGGTGGGGTTGGCTGGGTAGGGTGAACCTGAAGTTACGAAAACAGCCCCCTACCAAGCGTCATCCGTAGGCCTGTTCCGAAGGCTATGATGGTAACTTCCCACTGCTCGAATCAGGGTCGCGGGAGATTTTCCCGCCGACCTCAAAATTTTGTGACACTGGACTCCCCGTGTGGCGTGTTGAGTGATTCGGCTAAGCAACTAGCGAGTAGTAGTAGTAAACTCTGCATATTAGGTTTGACCGAAGTCAAACTTCCTAAAGTTTGACCAAGTTTATAGAAAAATATAAACATTTACCATAACAAATATGTATGATGTGAAAGTACATTCAATAATGAATCTAATGGTATTTATTTGTTATTGTATATGTTAATATTTTTTGTTATAAGCTTTCTGAGAGTTTACAAAACTTGACTTTGACCAATGCTAATACGCGGACTTAAATAAAAACGGAGGGAGTACACATTTGTTTTCTTAGTTTGTAGTGAACTAATCATTTGTTGAAATTGTGAAATAAATATATTAGGCTATTGACTTCGAATGTAATGGTCTATACAATTCAATAGTTACAATCATTGTCGAATCCCAAGATGTATACAAGGTCTATAGTACTTCACAACATGCTCAAACTCACATACACACACACACACACAAAGTAAACTAGAAGACCGTTCTCTCATGTATACACAACGTATCGGCATCTGTCTATGTCTCACTCATGCATGATCATTTGCACATTCACACCTCTCTATGTCTGTATCACACGCACACCGTCTCCACATTGCCCTTCCGCCACAACACACATATGGACACATACACACGTTCTCTCTCAGTCACACACACAAAATCAGTATTAAAAAAACTAGGGCGCACCTAAAACGTCCAAATCCAAATAAACACGAACTGGAGCTAAATTCAAATATATGGAAATATTGCAGCGTCAAGAACTTTCACAGGAAAAAAAGTTGAGTAATATTCGAGGATTGTTTTCACACACACAAAAAGGTTCGGTGGATGTCCTTCGAGCGCGACACGGTGACGCACCGTTCGATCGACCGCGCGGCCGCGGTTCACGCGCTTGCACAGGATTCCGTATCGTGGCTGTGGTACTAACTAATAAAAGCGCTGCCTAAGTCTAATGTTTACGTGTACTAGTACGGTTTTCTTTTAAGTTTGACCAACCTTATATATAAAACTAAAGTAAGCTCCCACACGCGCACTCATCAATATGCCGCCGCCGCCGTTGCGCATGCCGGCGCCCGCCTGCTCCGGCCAACAATTTCTCGCCCATCACCGCCGTGTCGCCGCCATCCCTGTGCCATGAAGCCGAAGGCTCGCCCGCTCACGTCGTCTGCAGTCCCTCCTCGCGATGCCGCCGCGCTGCCAAGCACGCGAGCAGCTGGTGGAGCCGCGTCTATGCACGCAGCGTACGAAGAGGAGGACGAGCGCGTGCTCCAGCACGCCGGCGAGGAGGAACTAGCGTGTCATTGTCGTCTCCGCCCGCGCGGAGGAGGCGCGCATGGTGGCTGTCGCGGCGGAAGCCGGTCGCGCGCGCGTCGAGCCCGCAAACCGGGTGCGGACGCGGAATCTACCTTCGAGACCTTGAATGCCACGTGGATCCTGCAATCTGAAGGAGCAATTTGGGTCAGTCGACTCATGTGAGCCGTTTGATGCAACATGGATGGCTAGAAGGGCTTCTTCCACCTCTTCTGCCGTCTTCTTCCTTCGCTCCGTCGAACTTCTTTCACAAATCGACTGACCCAAATTATACTACTAGTACGAACGTATTAAGTACAGTAGGAACACGAAGATACGAGCAGTAGTACCAACTGCAAGAAGAACAGTAGTAAGACATAGTACTAGTACTACTGTACGTACTAAAGAGTTCAAATAACGAGAAAGAACATAAACATAGTTCTGCTGGGGCCTCAGCACAACACACCCTTGAAAATAAACTAAGCAACTAGTCCGCTTGACACTGCAGTAGAACCAGCATGAGCGACGGCACTGCCACCTACTCGGAGTCCGAGTCCACGTCCTCGACTTCGTCCTCGTCCCTCTTCCTCTTCCTCTTCGCCGACGCTTCTTTGCTTGAACCGGACACTGGGCTCTGCTTCTTCATCCAACCCTTGTAGATATTTAAACAAAGGTAGGCATCCATTGCTGCGTACAGGATGTGATCTTCATCTAATGTCTTCGACTCCCATGCATGATGAAACTCGTGATGAGGTTTCTTCAGTTTAGCGTACGAAGGATCAATCATGGCTGCTGCCAGGGTCAGCATTGAAGGTTGAGAGGAGGACACCAGGCTTGCCTTCTGGAGATCGAAGGGCTGGCCTACAACGAGACCTATCCGACGCAGGACATCCCTGTCGTTCTTAAAGCCTACAGTAACGAATTTCACTCTTTTGTCCTTGAGGAAGTTCTTAAAATCCTGGCACTCAACGTCGGCATGGCATATGTGGTAGACCAAGCAAACGTTATGTACGCAAACCTGGATCACGGCGGGCTTCTTCCTCTCTTCGTCCTTTAGATCCTTCTCTCGTCCCAGGACTGTGGTGTACTCAACATCTAGCCCAGCGACCCACTCATCCGTTGAACTGTTGAACATGCGTAGGAAGCGAGCAAGCCATGCTTTCACCGTCTCGGATCCACGTGTGTAGATGACGATGAACTGATCGCCGGTGATGGCTCTAACCTGGTACTCAGCGGCGACCATGGAGATTTGGGAGGCCATGGATTTTGGAGGAGGGTTAGGAGAAGTTGAACTGTTGTACCCCGCAAAAAAAACTGGGAGCGAACTAATGTGAAAGGACGGGACGACTGGGAGCGAACTGTTGTAAGGTAGAAGACGGGGACGAGTAGGGCGTGCGAACGGCGTGGGGTTGCTGGCTTGCCCGGTGGATAAACGGCTGCAAGCCCCCAAAGAGTTCTCGAGAACTATGCGGGACCCACTAGATGTCATGTCTACTAGACCCATATCGTAGGCCTGACGGTATAGCTTCTGCCTGTTCGCACGCCATGCCGGCGCGTGGATGTAACTTCACTTAATTCCGTCAAACGTCGCGCCTCCCACGACCTTCGCCTCCCTCGCGCGGTCGCGCCCTTTGAGACTTCGACCGGCTATAAATGAGCAATTTTTTTGCCTTTTTTTAGACAAGCAATTTTTTTGCCTACTCCGCATGCATGATACTCCCTCTGGTCCTTTTTACTCCCGTCAACCGTTTGCAAAGTGTTTGACCAAATTTATACTTTTTTTGAACACCACCTTATATTAATTAACCAGCCACACCAGTACACTCATTCGATACAATATTCACCACACAGGGCGGTACGTTATTTACAAGAATACCATCTAATCTATTGTCAAAGCTATACTTAGCGATTAAGTGTGCCACCTTATTGGCCGAACGGCTAATCTTTGACAATTGAAGATTGTTGATCAACTTCGAGATGCTCAACGCTTTCATCTTCAGGTCACGCATAGCAGACCTGTCATAGTCCCCCGATGCAAGAGACGCTACCACAAAAGCGCAATCAGTCTCTAAAATTACAGGATTATGAAGAGAAATACCTATGTAGAGACCGGCAATGCAAGCCCTAAGCTCCGCTTCCTCCACGCTTTGACAGGCATCAATGAAATCCCACGACCAAATTTATACTAAAAATATCAATATCTACAATACTGATTATAATGAGTATAAGAGAGAGATGATTATAGTAACATAGGTAGATACCGTAACATAATAAATGTGATGCTACTATGTGTCATGCATGGCAATAAATGAGACCACCTATGATACTAATCTATGATACTATGCACTATAGAGGTAGTAACATAGACTAGTAACATATGCATGTTACTAGTCTAAGTTACTCCCCACTATGACCAGCCTTAGAGTACCACTACCTCCCTTCTAGTTTAAAGGGCTCGATTCAAAAATTTCACCTACTCTTAGCAAGATAGTAGAGGCGGTGGAATAGTTTTTGAAGTCTGCAAAAGTACTCAACTAGTGTTGTCGTTCTTCACAAAAAAATGTGTTTACCAATGCATGCATGAACACTAGTTACTCTAACCCCCCTCTCTTCTTTAATTCTTTGCCACATCAGCATGTTTGCTATTCCCGTGTGCATGATACCAGCTAAGATACCACCATTATGGCCAGCCTTAATCATCGCATGCAATAATTTAGTGCACCTTGAAATATGAACATGTGTGGGGCGTGTATGTTTTTAATGACTTGAGACTATACCTAGCCCGGCATGCAAGATGACTTATTATGCACCGTTCCCCATACCTGCAGGAAGCCCGTTCGTCTCCAAATCTTTTCCTCTCCATGTGTGGAAACAATATGCCTGCCAAACTCTCCTTCTCCCTCCGGCGGTCCCACCACTCCACCCCGTGTGAAAAAATCTGCATGCATGACTCTCCTCCCCCCACGCTCGTCCAATCCGTTGTGACCAGCAATATTTCCACCCCTTCGCTCCCCCGTAATTTACTCCAACAAATATGCCCACGTAGCTGTTACTTAACTGCAGGTGCATTGGGTCACTGACATATGGGCCCAACAGGGGTCTGGCCCACATGTCAGTGACGCAACTGGACCTGCAGTTAAGTCAGTGCAGCTCAGTCCATATCTTACGTAGGTGTGCCATTGCTCGCTATAAATACTGCGCCTCCCACGACATCGCTATCTCCTCCCCCTCACGTTCACGTTCATCGCTATCTCCTCCCCCTCCCTCTCACGTCGACCACCATGGCATCGCCCCTCCCAAGCCCTAGGAGCCCCTCGCTGCACCGCGCGGACGGTCACGCGTCGCCGTTCCGTTCCTCGCCGCCACTAGTCGAGGAGGACGCGTCGGTGTTCCGCTCCTCGCCGCTACGCGACGCGTCGCCGTTCCGTTCCTCGCCGCCACTAGTCGAGGAGGACGCGTCGGCGTTCCGCTCCTCGCCGCGACGCGACGCGTCGCCGTTCCGTTCCTCGCCGCCACTAGTCGAGGAGGACGCGTCGGCGTTCCGCTCCTCGCCGCGACGCGTCGAGGTGGACGCGTCGGCGTTCCCAATCTCGCCAGCACGCGCGCCGGAGGACGCGTCGGCTCCCCGCTACGAGGAGAACGCCGCGCCGCCCGCCGAGCCCCCCAGCCTTGAGGAGCTTTGGAAAGAAATGGATGTCGCCTTGTGGGAGGCTTTGCCTCCAGCAGAGCGCGCCAAAATAGAGGCGGAGAAGAAGGCCGAGGAAGAGAAGCGCACCGCGGAACAAGCTGCCTGGGAGGCCTATGTCGCGTCCGAGAGAGTCAGGCAATTGGCTCTTTGGCAGAAGGCTCGTGCGAGGGCCGTGAGGGTGGCGGAGGACGCCCGTGCCGACGCCCTGAGTGCAGTCGGGCCCAAGCGCCTCATCTACGCTTGGCGGTACGTGGACCGGGTGCACGCTTCCAGCGAGGAGGAGTACCTGTTGGCGCCGGATCACCACACCGGTGAGATCGCGCTCGCCCGCCGGCAAGCCGCCAATCAGCACCTCGCGAGTTGCGAGGCTGAGGAAGAGGCGTTGTGTCGGCGCGCTGGGAAACGGCCGCGCACCAGGGCACTCGTGGCGCGCCGCAAGCGCTCCTGCGAGCGCCGTGGCTTTTAGGAGGAGTATAATTTTTGTTTCGTAAGGCGATCTCATTAGTTTTGGGACGCAAATGATAAATCCCGAACGTTCAGGAATTTTTAGCGTCCTTAATTAAGTATGTAAAAGGGAAAGTTTGGAAACCTTGTGTATTCGTACGCATTTTGCAAGTACGTGCATATAGCACAAACTTTACTATATACTATCGCACTACACGTCTCTCTCGATATATGCTTGCAGACTGTGCTACTCCCTCCGTCCAGGTCAATAAGTCATCTTTGGTTGTGCACCGTGACCAAGAAGGAGGGAAGACTTATACACCTAGACGGAGGGAGTACTACTATTACTTATGTACGTGCAAATGCACGTTTTAACATTACGATGCGGTTTTTGTAAAAGTAGAAAAACAGCACTAGTCAAGCTTGTGAAACGATTCAATGCAAAACAAATGCAAAAATGCTCGTTTGATTGTTTACTTTTAGCTTCCTTCTCTGTGGTTATTTCTCTGTCGTACTTTGTACGGAGTATCTCACTGGTTGGAAAGGCATGCAAATTCCCAAACCGCTTCCTACACCCTGTATCGAATTTTTTGCCTAACAAGTTGTGCCGTGCAATTGGAATTCCAACTTGAGTACTACTACTAGTAGGAGTACCAGGGGCCAGTTCTTTTAGGCTTCTAGATTAGTAATCCCATAAGAGCAAGTACAATAGAGCTGAGTCAGCGGGCTATAAGAAATAAACTAGTATATTTCTGCTTAGTTGGAGGAAAGAGAAGAGGAGAGAGAAGGTAAGCGGGCTCTTCGTGAAGAGCCAGCTCTAGCACGTGCTCCTAGGCACTTTGTGAGAATGAGAAGTGGGCCACATAATAAAAAAGTAGTACACTCTTTTGATCTATTATTGTACATGTTGGCTATAAGATGGGCTGTAGATGACATGGCACTGGCTTATAGCCAGCAGCTGGCTATACTATTAACCATGCTCTAACTACTACCTCCGTCCTGGTTTATTGGTCCCCATTGTAATCTGTGTCAAATTTTGATCATAAATTTAACTAATGAAATGTTAGTGCATGTCACATGCACTACTCCATCCGTCTAGGTGAGTAAGTCATCTTAGGCTGTGCACCGTGACCAAGGAGGAGGAGAAAACGAGAAACGTTAATGTTTATTTGCTAATTAATAGTATTGCATGCAATGAACTAACCACTGCATGTCGTGTTTGATATCTCAAGTCATTAAAAGCATGCACACTCTTTATCTCTTATTGGTTGATATGTCAAGAAACAAGAAACGAGGTAGAAGTTAATGCACCGCGCCTAAGTGTTTTGGGATTATTTGGTTTTCGTAAGATGACTTACACACCTAGACGGAGGGATTACAATGGTGAGGAATAAACCAGTTAAATCTTTGGTCAAAATTTAGCACAAATTACAATGGTGAGGAATAAACCAGGACGGAGTAGTAGTTTAGAAGCCCAAATAAATGAGTGAGGCGCCTTATTGTTACTCTCCACTGTGACTAGTCTTGTGGGAAAAGCTGGGGAAGCCGCCAAAAGAACTGGCCCTAGGAGTAGTAGCTAGGGATCGAGTGTGCGAGATGAACCGGAGAAAGTAAATGCAGAGAGATGAAATGCAAAAAAGACGGAGGGATGTGATGGTTGCTTGTCCGTTTATTTTACCAGGCCACTTATTACTGGGAGTGGTTGGGTTTTGTGATATGACGGCTTTACTGCCGCGCCACGAGCGGGGTGAGAGGTGAGACTCCCGTGCAGCGCCGCCCTCTACACTTGTACTACATCGGTCGTGGTTTATTAGTCCCCCATTGAATTTGACTGAAGATTTAACTGACAAAATGTTAGTGCATGTCAACAAAAACTATATCGTTGGATTCGTATTTGAACATAGTTTTGAATGATATAATTTTAGGTGACATGCATCAGCATTTATCGTACTATATATAATGTTAGTTCAATTTTTGGTCGTACTAATCTATAGTAGTAAGGTGCCCGTGCGTTGCACCGAAGAGTGAAATGCATTGATCGGGGAGTTGTTTATTTTGACAAAGGATGTGGGGGTCATCTCATGTGTAACGGGTATCGATAGGTTTCTTCGGATATTATTTCATCTCTAGAGCTCACAAACATCCGGGTGAAATAGATAAAAAGGTATCTTTTGCAAACAAAAGCGTTCAACTGTTCAACCTGCATCCAAAACTTGTGAAGAAATAACACTTATTGTGCTTTGCAAGAAATGATCTTTAAGAATTAGTTTTTGAGTATCGATTGTTATACATGTTGGCTACAGATGACATGGCACTTTCTTATAGTCAACAGTTGGCTATACTATTAAGTAATTAACCATGCCCTTATACACCTAGACGGAGGGATTAAATCAGGATGACTTGCAAGCGGGCAGAGGAGATGTAAGAAATGGTTCATCGTAAGTCTTTCACCAGTACTGTAGTAAAAATTCATACATGGAAGATTCTAGACTAAACCATAAATGGATACACTTTTATTCATGCGCGATACTCCAATAGAGCAACATCATGCATGGAAGTCTCCACATGCTTAGACAGCGGATTACATTGAGCGAAGACTAATGATCAACATTTAACTTGAAAATGCAGATGTCCAGGTGAATCTCCTTGGAGTCCCTGTGCACATTGTTGGAGTTCAAATAACACCATGGGTTTTACATGTCCACATCGGTGGGAAGGTCCCAGCTCGGCAGAGTCCAAGTATGCTTGGCGTAGCCAGTGTCGCCGCCCACGTACCTCCGAGGGGTAGTAATAGTGAGCACGCACGCGTACTCGGCCTCGTGTCAGTGTCAGCGTCAACATCAGTGGCATCGCCCCTGACGCACACTATAGAGATGTGGCGGCGGCCTGTGCGGGCCTCGCCGGTGGCCACGATCAAGAGGAAGACGCTGCCGTCCTCCTCCGAGACTAGCACGCGGCGCTGATCCTCCAGCGACTCCGGCACGATGAACGGGTAGCACATCTCGTACTTGATGTTCTTCGCCAAGGGCCAGTAGTGATTGCCGCACACCTGCGTCAGGTGATGCACGATGTCCGCCGGCAAGCCCCAAAATAGCACCAAGCACTCATAGCAGTAGACGAAGGGCTCCTTGGAGGCATCGACCAGGCCGTCCATGAAACGGGAGTGGCTGTAGGGGACGTTCCGCCAGTTGAATATATGAACAAGTTACTACGAGATTTAGTTCGAATAAGCACAAAATAAATCATGACGGCTATAACAGAGATTAAACTAATCATGCGGACTAGCATAGTAGATGAACAGATCGAATCTAGGACACAGACTAGACATGAATTCTACCACGATTTCAAACAGGAAGGACAGAAACACATACGGTGCAACGGGAGCAGCATCATTGGCGTTGAGGTTGTCGCCCATGTCGTTGAGGAAGAGGTTGCCGAGGTCGGGGAAGAAGTCGTCGTCAGTGAAGTCGTCGCTGCTAGCAGTCGCGAGAGTGCGCTCCACAAATTTCAACAGCGCCGGCCGAATGGAGCGCAGGAGGGAGTGGCTGTAGGGGACGTTGCGGCCGCCGAATGGAGCGCAGGAGTAGCCCACGAAGTAGTAGATGGTGCTCCTCCCTAGTCTCTATTCTTATCTCTATCTCTACTACTCTTCTTTGTTTTTTATAATATACTAGTTGTAGTCGTCAAATCGAATATACTGCGCCGTCAACTGCACGCCCGGCTGAACACGCCTCCTCGCCTCCATCAAACCCCTCCGTTAAACCCGCATGCAAACCGAGAAACCTACTCCGGCCCGCGGGAGGAAATTTGCCGGTTGCCGTTGGAGAATAATTGAGTCATGTCCAATCCATTTGAGTTAATTGCGTGTATGATTCTCCCTCTATAAAAAGTTAATTGCATCCTTAATCTTGTATTCTAAGTACTCTGTGGGTTCCACTGTCAGTACAGTGTACATGACTTGCAGGCTGGCTATAGATTCGTACAGAAATTTAAAAAGAAACAAATACATGACTTGCAGGATTGGAGTTAGCACCGATGGCGGTTCGTAGTCGTTCCACGCTCGGGCATTGAAGTTTGTAACTATTTTAGATTAGAACATACTACTCCTCCGGTGCTAGTAGTAGAGCAGAGTCCTACTCCACTACAAAAGGAAGTCTCTGGAACAATCTGGCATGGTGGCCGCTGCCGGCGCCGTCCATCCCCATGCCTCCGCCCAGTCCGACCACCAGTCACCACCACGCCCCACTCCTCCTCACCTCTATCATCTTTCTCGACATATCATTTTTTTGATGAAATGGTTGACATACTATTTTCCGATAAAATTCTCAAGATATCATTAGTTTTACACATGGGATTACTCCTGCCCACGATCAAGAGGAAGACGCTGCCGTCCTCCTCCGAGACTAGCAGGGGCGGTGATCCTCCAGCGACTCCGGCATGGTGAACGGGTAGCACGTCTCGTACTTGATGTTCTCCGCCAAGGGCCAGCAGTGACCGCTGCACGCATCCGTGAGGCGATGCACCATGTCCGCCGGCGAGCCACAAAACGGCATCGGGCACTCATAGCAGTGGACGAAGGGCTCCTTGGAGGCATCGACCAGGCCGTCCATGAAACGGGAGTGGCTGTAGGGGACGTTGCGCCAGTTGAATATATGAGAAAGTTACTACGAGATTTAATCCGAATAAGCACAAAATAAATCATGACGGCTATAACAGAGATGAAACTAATCATGTGGACTAGCATAGTAGTAGGATACAGAGTAGAAACATGAATTCTACCACGATTTCGAACAGGAAGGACAGAAACACATACGTGCAACGGGAGCAGCACCGTTGGCGTTGAGGTTGTCGCCCATGTCCAAACACCACGTAGACACGGTCTTTGAGCACGGTTCGTAGTCGTTCCACGCTCGGGCATTGAAGTTTGTAACTATTTTAGATTAGAATATACTACTCCTCCGGTGCTAGTAGTAGAGCAGAGTCCTACTCTACTACTCTACTCAAGCAAGTTAGGGCATAGCACTGTAGGGAGTACCAGTACTGTGATCACTCAAGCAAGTTGTCTGGCATCGACATGACCCTACGCTGCTGGTATGTGTCTCGTAAGTCAAGCGGCGTGCTGTAGTCATCATCACCTGTCCACTTCCCGCAGCACATATTCGCTTCTCCATCTTTGTCCGCACATAATCTCGTCCAATCTTCCATCCCCGCTAACAATGGCAGAACCGAGCAGCGTCCGCCGAAAGAGTGGCTGGAATTCGCTCCCCACAGAGGTAATCAAGCTCATTGTTTCGCGTGTGGACAATCTCAGTACCATGCCGCTCGCCGCGTGCTCGTCGGGGCTGTACCGTTTACTCAAAGCCCTCAGGCCGGAGCTTTTTAAGCCAGCTCCTTGCTTGCTGATGCCGCCTGATCTTCAGAAACGGCGTGTCACGCAGCATAACGATCGTAGGGTGGCGAGCATCAACCCCCTTGACTGCGATCCGATCCCCGTCAGCCTCAACTACATTAACGGTATGTACTGGGTCGGCATGAACACGTCTTGGATGGTGCTCGTCGACGGTCGCGGCAGCTGGATGCTTGTGGAGATCTACACCCGGCGATTGATCCCCCTTCCTTCGATTAACACTGCACTGCTTTGGCACCGCGGCCCAGAATACTCGGAATCTTACAGTAGCCAACATGATACCAAGTTTGATTTCCTCAAAGTTGTAATCTGCCAAGTGCCCACAAGATCTGCAAATTATAAAGACTTCAGGCTAATTGCGTTCTTCAACCGCGGTCTCGCCTATCTGACAGGTCACTGCGGTAAGTGGATAAATCCGCACGTCCATCGCACGATCATACATCCTCCATGGTTCTCTAATGCCATTGAACACAAGGGCTTCATTTACGCTGTCGACTCCTTCTATGGCTGGACGTATTGCTGGCCTACTCCAGTCATCGCTACAAACGGATGTTACAGAAGTATGTTACTTTCCTATGATATCATGATGGCTTGCTTATATTACTGTCAACATTTGCTGAAAAATATTCATGCTCATAACATGCTGTTCTTAAGATTGACTAAATCAAGAGCCCTTTTTTATTTGACTCCAACTTGATATGATGTTGTAGGCCGCCTGGTGTCCCTACCCTTCCTAATCCTAGAACCTTTCAAAGAAAAGCGGCATGGCAGTTGCAGGTGGTTCCTGGCTCGATCAGACGATGGCGAAAGATTGATGATCGTTCGCACGTACCGGACGTGTTGTTTCGCGGAATACAATCACAGTCACTTCAAGGTCTTTGAGCAGGATCTCAGCTTCTTTGGGCCTTCAGGAATTTTTGACTGGAGGCTGGTAAGTAGCCTTGGTACACGCTCTCTGTTTGTCGGACTGAATTATCCGATTAACCAGGAGATAACCGACGGCAAGGATCATGATGGTAGCGCGGTTTCATTCATCAGGCAAAACTGTGTGTACACAGCGTACCATGCGTCCCTGCATGCACCATACCCTGATATGTGCCGCCACGCTCTGCAGCCCAAAGTAGGAGAGAGGGTTGCAAGTATCAGACTTCGACCTGCTGGCTGGAGTTTCCCCCGTCAGGCACCCATCTGGTTCAAGCCGTCAGCCAATCTCCACAGCTTAATAAATAGTAACATCTAACTGAGCCAGTTAGTTAGATGCGTACACTTGGTGTAGTAGGATCTTTATTTAGTTTGATGCATACACTTGTTCTTTTTTGGTAAGCCTTTTGTAATGATGGCTGATGTTTGGTTTGGAAGAGAGAGCTGCGTCTTCACTCTTCTGGCCTGCTTACTGCTTCTGTTGCACCCCAGTCCTGGTTGTTGCTGCTGTTGTTTTCAATGTACAATCAGTAGTATATTTCGTTTGTTGGTTGAATAAATGTGTTGTTAGAACGACAAACACAATGTTTTGGAAGTCGTTGCACGGTTCGATCCTTTAGTGCCCCGTACCGTACGTAGCGCATACTATTTTTCGTACGGAACACATTTTCCACTTATTGATAACATGCAGCCCACTGATGAAGGCCCAATAGAGAAGCCCATAATTAACTGGAAGGGAGGCTCTCACATGAATCCGGCCCAGGTACATGCTCATGGTCCCCTAAACATAAATAAGTAAATAAATAAAAAAATAAAGCTAAATGCTCATGCACCAGTTCTTTGGGAAAATAGGTAGCCCAGTATTTCTTTTTGAAGAATACCCAAGCTAGGCCTATTTGTTTTCTCTGAATTACTGGGCTGCAAATCTTTCAAGACGAGGAGGGATGCATTCTGGCCTGGCTTAAGAGTATGGTCAATGTCTGTTAAAAGTAATATCAAAAGGGGTTGAAAATTCCAAAAAAATTATAGGAAATGGGATATAAGTTTCTTTTTTTGTTTTTGTTCTTCACTGATATCTTATACGTATTTCATTGGATTTAACATGACATAGTACTAATTTATTTTTAAATTTGTTTTAGTAAGGCTATTAATTTTTGGATTAAGAATATTTCGTTCCCCAGCAAGAATTTGCGAATTTTCAAAATTTCCCACATATTTAGTTAATTTTTTGACCCTGGTACTGACCAGAAAATGGCCAGCAATTCTAAAAATGGAAAACGGGCTGCAATAAATTCCATATGAATTAGAAAATGAGTAAAAACTATAAAAATAATAGCAAATGGGCTGTACAAGCCACAAATTTCGAGGCTGACTTGTTTACGCAAGGTTTTATCAGTGAACACGCGATTCTAGCAGCAGTGACTGTTGGATGTCCATCCAACGACCGACGTGCTTCTTCAATCTCTGATCTTCCTGCTCCAGCCGCCTAAACTAGCGCCGGCGGGACTGCTGGCTCCCTCCTCTTGTGGCCCGCTGTGATGCCGCGCAGGCTTCCCCGGCCCACCCTACTCCCTCCGCTGGCCTGGCCGCACGCAATCAACTGCCTCCTTATTACGCGAAAAAATGATTCCTCCCACTGACATCTGGGGCGCACCGGTTGGGAGGCTGACCTGTGGGCCTACTAAGTTGACGCGTACGCAGGGCTTGTCAACTTAGTCAACAAACGATTCTAGCAGCAGTAACCGTTGGATTTGAATTGAACAGTCCTGCTGCTTCTTCAATCGCTGCTCTTCTTGCACCAGCCGCCCAAACCAGCGCCGGGGAGACCGCCTGCTCCTGCCTCTAGTGGCCGGCTGTGCTGCCGTGGAGGCCATCGCCCCCTACTACTCCCACCGCTAGCCAGGCCCTGCGGCGACGGCAGCCTCACACCGCAGCCGAACCATTGAACCCTCGTACTCCTCTCCGCGTGGGCATCCACTCCCGCGTCTTCCCCGGCTCCGCATCGCCCCCTTCCTAGGCCTCGCCGTCGTCCACCGCCTTGGTGCTCTCGTCGCGGCGTGGTCAACGACATTCCATCGAAAGAGTACTGTACGTGGAGAGGCTGACAGTTGGGTCCACGGCCACAGCCCAGTTTTTCTGTGATTTGCCAAGTAAGTCGCTTTGTCAGGCCTGTTGGGCTGCAAATCTTTTAAGACGAGGAGAGCTTTCATTCGGCTGGCCGAGAAAATGGCCCATCAGTAATGAGAAATGGGATGTACATTTTTAAAACACATCAAACCGGCAATTAGTTTCAAATATCTTTTTTTTTCATTTCGAGATTTTAAATTACATTAATTTTTATGCGTTGAGAATTTGTTGGATTTTGTATTGATATACATTTATTTTTAAAATCAGTTTGAATGTGAGTCGAAATTTCGGGATTAAAAACAGTTCGGACCGCACTGAAATATGCAAAATTTCGTATAATTTTTTAACCGTGGCCACAATATGGCCTGTAATGCTAAAAAAAAGAATATGGGCTCCAAAAAAACCTTAATAATTAGCAAATGGGCTGTAAATTATTAGAAATATTGGCGGATGTGCTGTATGCTGTTTTCCATAGATTTGAGGCTTTCCTAAAAAAAGGTTGACGCACAAGCACTGACTGTTGGATGTCCATCCAACGGCCGTCATGCTTCTTCTATCTCTGCTCTTCCTGCTCCAACCGCTCAAACAAGCGCCGGCAGGACTGCCTGCTCCCTCCTCCCCACGGCCGGCTCTGCTGCCGCGCAGGCCTCACCGCCCCACCGTACTCCCATCGCAGGCCTAGCCATCCCTCTACTCACCCACACCTGCTGTTATTCTCCGGCGACAGCAGACGAACCAGTAAACCCTCGTACAGTCGTACTCCCCTCCGCGTGGGAAACAACTGCCGAGTCTTCCCTGCCTCTGTGTCATTCCCTTCCTAGGCCTCGCCATCGTCCACCGCCCTGGTGCTATCGGCGCGGCCTGGTCAACGTGGTCAACGACCGACATGCATCTGAAGTGGACTGTACGTGGAGAGGCCGACAGCTGGGTCCACGGTCGCACGCAAGGAAATGCCTCCTTATTACACGCAAAATAATGATTCCTCCACCTGACATCAGGGACCCACCGAAAGGGCCTCTGTATTTCGCGAAAAAACGTTGTCGCCGCTGACAGCTCGGACCCACGAGCTATATGTTCGCACGCAAGGAAGTGCCTCCTTATTACGCACAAAAAAAGAATACTCCCCTTGTTAGCTGGGACACACTATAGTGGCAGGCTGACTTGTGGGCCTACTGTGACACCCAAAATTTCATTTGGATTTTTCAAAAAATTTATCTGACTTGAGGGAGGTGATTTAAATTTTTCCTTCAAAAGAACCCTCCCTTTCAAAATATTTTTATGGCAAGAGTTTTATTTGGTTCCACCCAAGACTTGATTTTGGCCTTGGAGGTTCTTGCTTTTTATTTTTGGACTCAAGCCAAAATGCTTTTCACTTGGGAAAAATGTCTTTTAAAAACTTCTTTGAAAATACTCTATAGCTTTTGGAATAATCCTTTACCACTTTCAACAAATCTCTCATGCCATGACCTTAGTGCAAATCCACTCTCCTAAACCTCCCCTCATTTTGGATCATGATTTGCATCAAATCCAGCAAGTTGAACCTCCCCATATGATTATTTTCCATTTAAATCTTATCAAAACAATTTCTGCCTTCTATTCTAGCCCTTGGAGATTTACAAAGGAGCCACCATTTCTGTTTTGATTTTTGCCCCCAAACCAATTTCCCTCCCTAGTCCTTTGAGCCCTCAACCAAGATCCATGAAGATCCACTGGTCTTCAGTTCAAATTTTTCAAACTATACTTGCTGCAAGTTTGGACCAGTTTTGCCAAATTTGATGAAATTCATTCAAACCCCTCTCCAAACATTCTGAGAAAAATCAGGCAACCCCCGGGTGCATTGAGAGGTCACCTCACCAAGTCCCAGCCCCAGGAAAATTTTTCTTCACACCAAATCATTCTGTCGAACACCTGCAGTGCTTTGTCAATGTCAAGTTCAGAGATTCAGAAATATAGTTCGGTGATCTACTATCGTTTTCTTCAGAACATGTTGTCGATCTCGACAGTGCCGCGCTGGCGCCTTGCTCCGCGTCCCCTCCCCCTTGTCCCTGCACCGCACGAGCACGTGGATGTTTGCGGGCGTCGGCGACGTGCTGGAGGAGGTGCGCCGCCCCGTGACCGACGCCAGCGGCGGCTTTGCGGCCGCCAGAGAGAGGCGCAACGCAGACGGCGCCACCCAGCGCCGCCCAAGCCACCGGAGGCCGCCGCGTGGCCACCCACTCCCAGTGCGCGCTGCCACCCTCGTCGTGAACCGCTGGGCGCGGAGCGCGCTCTCTGCCGCCGTCGTGCCCGTGCGGCCACCCCACCATGGACCGGCGCCATTACGCCAAGACCGACCGGGATTAGCGGGGGAACGGGACCAGTAACTCTCACTGATGCTGCCTGGCCACCTAAACCCCCTGCCAATCCACTGCCTCGCCGTAATTGCTCGCCGGAGATTCTTCGTTCACGGCCACCCCCTCGATCCGCCTATAAATAGAGGCCCCGAGCTTAACCTCGAGCCCACACCACCTCTGCACTCCACCTAGACCACACCAAGCCACTGGAAGAGCCCCGAGGGAGTCTCCTTCCTCGACTCCGGCCGCCGCGACCCGCCACGGGATCCAGCTCGATTCGCTCCCGTGCGTGCACCTCTGCCTCCCATCTCTTGCCAGTAGCTCTCTAGTGCATCCCTCCTTCTGACCCGCGCTTCAATTCGAAGTTTGCAGCACCCACCGGAGTTCTCCACCATCACCCGAGCCGCCGTCCGCCGGAGAAAGTGTCGCCGTCGACGTGGTGCTCTCCGACGCTTGAGTCCACCACCCACCGACGCGGAAGGACACACTGAAGCTCTTGGTACACTCCGATCTCCCTGTCTCGCCGTGGTTCGACGCCGGCGACCACCGCAGTCTTCGGGCGCCGGCGAACTTTTTTAAACCTGACATGTGGACCCCCCCTGTCAGCCTCTATTCTCTTCTCCCTCGAAACATTTTCTGTTGGCGCCTTCGGGCAAATACGTTTTCTCTTTAAGCTGGCGCGTTTCTTTCCGAAGCGTTTTCTGTTTTCTCAGTTAAGCCCCTGGAACTTCTCTGTTTCATTACAGATGAGTCCCTGGACAGAAACCCTTATAACTTTTTAATAAAAAGGGATTTTTGAGTGATTCTTTTTCTGACAATCTTATAATTTTGTCTAGTTTTTTATGGGATTTATTTGGAAAAATTTTGGAACAATTTTTATGCACGCGTTGGTTTTCACGTTAGTATGCCTTGTCGCTATACCGTAGGTTCCGGAAGAGGTGACGGAGCTGCGGACTTCGCCGAGCTAGACTCCGACTTCTCCGAACCAGGCAAGCATGTTTGAACCTTTGATATGATAGGTGTTTTGCATGTTTGCGTGAAAGGTTGGGCGTGGCATATGAGTATCGGTGAGTATCTCGTTGCTTGTGAGGCAACTACCCGTGTGTTCGAAAGTTGCGATGATCTCTGATGAGAGATGGCCTAATCATGTGGTGACATGAAGGGCAGCAAGGTGGTACTGTTGTAGCATGCCAGCCTTGCGTCATCCGACAATTCCCGACGTTAACGTGGACGGAGTCATGTTATCGTTCTTTCCCCTTCCGTGCTACCACATGTTTTCTGCCAGAATGCGGTTTAGTAAGTTGGTAACCTCTTTCCGTGTACACACCAAACAGAGGGGCCGGGATGATGGTTCCATGGCCCTGGATTAAAGCCAGTCATCCGGTCAGGGGGCATGGGTGTTTCCGGTTGGGACCGAGAGGGGGGCACCCCTTAGAGCGCGCGTATAGAAATTTTGATCCCATGCTACGCGAGGTTGTAGCCTCCCCGTCTCAAGGTTTTTCTTGAACGTTGCTGAGGGTGATTCCTGGCTTTGGAATGTTGAATGGGTGTGTACTGGTTAGATGTGTTTCTTCCAAAACACCGTAAACGGAACTAGTCCCCATGACTACTGAAATCCGTTGGCTGTGGTTAAAGTACAACTCTGCAGAGTCAAATCCTTCCGAGTCATCGTATCCATGGTCCAGTAACGTGGTCAGCATATCCATGTCTATGTCGTAACCTCGTGGTATATTCTTCTTTCCGGTAAGCGAGCATGAGTAATGAACTTAGCTGAACGTTATTCCTATGGATGGACTAACCCGGTTGTTTATCTCATGTCTGATTACCCTCTTGATATGATTTAAGATTCATGAGTTACTATGTTATGAATATAAGCCCTTTATGTGATGTTGCTCAGACGTCCGACTGTGGCATGTTTGTCTCTTACTTTCAATATAAGCCCTTTATGTGATGTCGCTCAGACGTCCGACTGTGGCACGCATTGTCTTTCTTTTCTGTTATAAGCCCTTTATGTGGTGTCGCCCTGACGCCCGACTGCGGCATTATTATTCTTGCAGTTTCCTCTCGAGGAGTCATTCAGACCCTCGTTTGGCACCGGTATTATTATTCTTGCAGTTTCCTCTCGAGGAGTCATTCAGACCCTCGTTTGGCACCCAGTATTTATTTTGGGATTTCGGGAGGACTACCGCCCGACTTCTCTATTATTTTCCCACGCATCATTATCTCTATGTCTGAACGCTCTTGTTAATCTATTCATATGCTTCATCTTTACATTTGTTATATCTTATGTCTGAACTGTCTTGCGAGTACTTTCATAGTACTCACCTGGCTTGTTGATTTGGCCAGATGTTGACGAAGGCGATCTCTTGGATGAAGAGTTTGATAGTGCGTCCGACGCCTAGAGGAGTCCCAGTCAGTCCTGTGCGATCCCGGATATTGGTCACTTGTATTATATACGCTTCCGCCACCCGCAATAAGTCTCCTCGAGCCTCACTCCGACGCTCGAAGAGCTGTAGTTTTCAGGAGTCATATCACCCACTTCTCGGTGATATTTGCACCACCGTTATTATCGTGAGTTAGTAGTCATGCCACCGTATCCGCCGTTATGTTTTATCGGCGTTCATGTAATAAATTGTTGAGCAGTCTCCGCTCAACCTTGTATTATATTCAGTACTCCTGGTATTTTTCTTCTGTGACCAAGATATTGTCTACCAGTGAGAAGGAATTCTTCTTTACTGGTCCGTAAAAGGGATTGGTCTCTCAATAAATATTTTATTGAAAAACCGGTCGTGACACCTACTAAGTTGACGGGGACGGAGGGCTTTGTGAACTTAGTCAATATGCACGATTCTAGCTCCAGTGACCGTACGATGTCCATCCAACGGCCGTAGTGCTTCTTCAACCTCTGGTCTTCTTGCTCCAGCCGCCCAAAGCAGCGCCGGTCGTGCCGCATGCTCCTACCTTCCGTGGCCGGCTGTGCTGCCGCGGAGGCCTCACCGCCCCTACTATTCCCACCGCTGGCCAGGCCCTGCGGTGACGGCAGCCTCACACCATAGCCGAACCAGTGAACCCTCGTACTCCTCTCCGCGCGGGCTTCCACTGCCGCGTCCTTCCCCGGCTCCCCGTCGTCCCCTTCCTAGGCCTCACCGTCGTCCACCGCCCTGGTGCTCTCGGCATGGCGTGGTAAACGTGGTCAAGGAATGACTTCTATCGGACGCGGACTGTACGTGGAGAGGCTGACAGCTGGGTCCATGGCCGCAGCAAGGAAGTGCCTCCTTATTACGCGGAAAATAATTACGCGGAAAACGTTTCCCCCTGACTGCTGGGACCAACCAGCTACATCTTCGCACGCAAGGAAGTGCGTCCGGGCAAAAATAATGATTCGCCCCCTGACTGCTGGGACCCACCAGCTACATCTTCGCAGGCAAGGAAGTGCCTGACAGTCGGGACCCACCTGGTCGAAGCGTACGTAGCATTGTCATTCTGGTCGTGAACATGTACGTACATATATACTGGTGGATGTAGAGGCGCGCACGTGTCATAGTAGAGGCGCGTACGTGTCGTAGTAGAGGCGCGCACGTAGCATGTACACGTACGTACAACGGCCAGGGTGCAAGAAAGAAAATACGGCCACGTGTGTGTACATACGGGCGGGGTCTCGAACGCCTACTCGTGCATACGTACGGTTAGGGCTCGTGTACATGGCTGGGTCGGAACGGAGAAACAGCGTCGTCGTCGTGTTCATGGGGAGCCAACCGGCGGGGTCGGAACGGAATGCGTCGTCATGTTCATCGGGAGGGCTTGGACGGAACAGCCGATGGAAACGAGGCCTGGCGTACCGCAGAACGGAGGAAACGGCCTTGTGTTCGACCGGCCACGTTTGAAACGGGATCCTGTTCATCGGGAGGGGTCTGGCGTACCGCAAAACGGAGGAAACGGACCTCCTACGATCGAAACGGGGGTCCTGTTGATCGGGAGGGGTGTGGCGTACCGCAAAACGGAGGAAATGGACTTGTGTTGGAGCGCTACAGTCGAAACGGGGGTCCTGTTCATCGGGAGGGGTGTGGCGTACCGCAAAATGGGACTCCACGGGATACTGTTCATCTCCACCGTCGACCCCCTCCAGCCTCCATGGGCTACTATTCATCCACCGTCGACCTCCTCCAGCCACCACCTACGACTGTTCATCCACGGGCTCCTGTTCATCCAGCCTCCACCACGCGCTACTCCACCGGCTACTGTTCAACCAGCCCTCTCCACGGGCTCCTGTTCAACCACCCCTCCACGGGCTACTGTTCATCCAGCCCTCCATCGTCTACTGTTCATTCTGCCCTCCACGGGGTGGTCCTGTTCATCCTGCCCTCCACGGGGTCATGTTCATCCAGCCCCAACCGGCTCGATCGGTCGGGGTCCTGTTCATCCAGAGGCAACACCACGGGATCCTGTTCATCCACCCCCACCGGGAACTGTTCATCGAACCCCCCCAGCAACACTCACTGTTCATCCAGAGGCAGCATCGATCGGCTTCAGTTAGCAGCAGTAGCGAAGGAATCGCTCGATCGGGTTCAGTTAATAGCCATCGATCGATCGCTCGGGTTCAGTAACGCGTAGCCTGCAGTGCAATCGCTCGGGTTCAGTTAGAGCCCAACGCCTCGCTCGGGTTTAGTTAGAGCCAACGCCTCGCACACACGCGCGTACGTGTACGAGAGAAACGCGCATCGCTCGGCCCCCGACATCCCACCGTAACCGGGAACTCCCCGAAATTTTGCTCGCCCTTGCTTCTACCATGGTTTTTTCCGTCATGGACGGCCCAAAGAATGTCATGCAGCTGCGTCTCCGGCCCGCCCAGGACGAAAAGCCCATTTTCTGTCATGATTTTTTGTCATAGAAGTAGGAGCCCACCACTTCTATGATGATACCGGGTTTTGTCACAATTATCATCATAGAAGTGTCATATGTATGACAGAAAAAAAATTAGTTCGGCCCAAAATGTCACGGATGTGTCTTTTTTTGTAGTGACAACACGTGAGGATTCATTTGTTTCGTTCTCGGAAAGTCTAGGCCAGATGGAAAGTGACATGCCACTTCTCTTCTTCTTCTCTTTGGTCGTCTCTTCCCGCAAGTCGTTGATGTTGACCAGATGAGAACACTTTTGGCTTCCTGTTCTAGTCAGTGTTGCGCAACCTCACGAGGAGCTCCGCCTAGCCCCTCTGCCTAGCCCTGCCCCCCCCCCCCCGGCTGCAGCAGACCCCAATCTTCGCGGCGCCGTACTCCACTCCAGACGCGGCGGCCACCATACATGGTTCGATGGCTCTCGCGGACCTGAACTTTGACAAGGGACAAGATTTTGCTGCCAAGGTATGGAGAAAGTGGGGAGTACCCATTAACTATCAAGAAGGGAAAGATATGCAAGAATTCATCCTGGTTGTAGAATTCACCCGCTCCAGGATTAGGCTCATGGTGGAATCTGTAGCCACCATTCTCCTATCCTGTTTTGGCGGCCATGCATTATTGTTCAAAGTCCAATTGCTGCAAAATTGGTCTTTCCAGTTCTCGGTCTCATCCAAAGAGGCAGGCTTCTCAATCTTGAAGGGAGGTAACATCTCACTACCTGAACTCAATGTTAACTTTCTCCTTTGGGGCTCAGGAGGCCCAAATTCCTACTGGGAACTTGACCAATATCTTCAAGAAAAAGAGGATGAATGGACTCATGCCTTTCGCAATCATCCTAGGAAATCTTATGTACAGGCTCTTAGATCACCCACCACATTCGTTCAACATTCATCATCCCCAATTAGCCATCATGATCCCCCACAGCACCCACCGAGATCTCAATCTGCTGGCCGAGATCGTCGCCATGAAACATTAGATGTCAATAATGCAGGAGCGGGAAATTCGCCTATTCAAAGCACTGTTAATGGACTTTATTTGTGTTCAGTGTCTATTGCATGGCCATCTTCGGCCCAGCTGTACTAACTGTATCAAGTGCAGAGCATGTAAGAGATGGGGCCACATTGCACGCGGTTTATTTTTCCTCTAAGCATCCCAACCCAAGCCCTATCCTCCGGCCCACTACCCATGTGACACTGGAACAGGCGATTCCGAGGCAAGTTTGCACTATTGCCGCGAAAATGACTAATCAATCGGTCAGTCAGCTAGTCATTGCCTCTGCCACCCAAGGAAATAGAGGGGACGCCTGGATTTCTGCCTCCAGCATTGGCATCCGCCATTACATCCCCTCCTCTGTTTCCATAGCTCAGAGATTGAGAGAGGCGACTATCGGCGGCAGAGCACAACACCCTTCCCTCCACCTCGTCATCCACCAACCTTCCTCCTCATCGACACAAACCATGGCCTCCTTCCTGTTCGACCCAAGCCCATTCATCCCCGTTGGCCATCACCGTGTCTACGTTGCTGGAAGACCTGCCCGTATCCGCATCCTTGCGGGTGTGGTCCAGGCAGCGCATGAGGAATGGGCCATCGGCACCATCGTCCCGATGCCCAATCTGCCTGTCCAATTCACTACCATCAGAGAGGTACTTGCAGATTTTCTTACTGATGTCAAGCAATTGGGATTTTCTGAGATCTCTCCATGCTCGTTTGGCCAAGCGTATGTTAAGCTCAACAGTGTCTAATAGAGATGAGCTAGTTAGAAGCAGCCCACATCAATTTACGGATGTGCATGTTATCTTTGAGAAGCACAATCAAGGTCTGAACTGGAGGAAACTTAATCTTAGTAGAGAAGTTCGGATTTTATTGTGCGGATTTCCATTAGACCGTCGCAGTATACATGAGATCAACAATACAGTCTGCAAATTTGGTAAATTTGTGATGTGGGACAGAAATAAGAGCACCAAAGCCAAACTCATGGTTAAAGTAAAAGTAGAAGAACTGAGAGACATTCCGGCTAGCATTGTCATTGGGGAAGGAGACGAAACTGTAACTCTCTCAGTGCCAGTAGTGATTCCGCAAGATAATGCATTGGGCAGGGAGGCACCTGATGAGGACCCACTTCGTATTTATGGAAATCCTCACCCTGTCCTAGCTCAGGCAATTTCCATCAGAACCAACACAACCATTTCATTGGTCCCCTCCAATTTCATGAGCAAGATGCAGCTCCTGCACCTATCCACAACCCACACTTGGATCTCCAGCTGGGTATCCATGAAGAAGATGATAATGATATGGAAGATTTACCAGGATGGGGCCACTGGGCCATGCCTACAGAGCAAGAACTGATAGACCAGGAACTGCATGCTGGGGAGTTTATGAATCTGAATGAGTTGATGGAGCCCATGGATGAAGATCAAGTGCAGCCTGGAGAGGAATAGCTGGGGGCCAATAGTAATGTTACCAACTCTATGGAACCCCCTAATCACAATGTTGAGACTGCTACTTCTGCTGTTGGGCCATTGGCGCCAATCCCACCTATCATTCCAGATTTAAATGCTGATATTGGGCCAGTTGGGCCAATGGATCCACTAGAGCCCATTTTGGCCCATCTTGCCCCTCAAGTGGATAGCCAGAGAATGCTAGTTTAGACTGTACTGGAATATCTGAACCTCACTGCAATTCTAAATAATTCTCCAGTTGATCACTTTGTTGACCCAATGCAGTTGGAATGCTCTGTTGCCCCCAGACTCAAGGTTGCTTTTGGGACTGACAAAACTATTGATTTGAGCAAAATCACACTGGCACCACCTTCTCTGAATGTTCAATAGCTAGAGTCTACTTACCAGGATATACAAGCCCAATCAGACCCAGTTGATAACATGGACAAGTTTGTTCCCTTGGAACCAACAATTCTGAGCCCCCAACAGCTGTTATGCACCAGACAGATGCTCAAAGTACAGACTTGATCACTATGACTGTTAACCCTATGGCATTTACTGAAGGTCAAGGTGAATCTTCCACCTCAGATGACACTGCTCCACCTGGTTTCCCTGTACCTATGTTCATGCCTAATAAACCTATTGACACAGGAGAGGGACAAAGCACTCCTGGAAAGTAAGGGGTTGAAGCCTATGATGAGGAGAAATACCTTGGCAAAGAAGGGTCTCTGATCTGGTCTAAACACTTTGCTCCTAAAGAGAACAGGAAGGATATTATTCAGGTACCTGTTGACTAGGTAAATTTTCTGTTTATTACTATTCTCTCTCCTGAAAAGTTTGACTGGGCCAAACAATTCACTACATCTAAAGTCTGGGAGATAATCACATAAAACAAGGATAATGAGGTCTGCTTACCTTTTGCATTCCAGTATCATGCCGTGTCAGCTCAAATTTTACTTGTCCCTTGGATATTTCATAGGATCAGGAGCACACGCCTAAATCTTTGGGTGGATCTCCAGAGATCACTTCCTCCTCCACCTCTGCTACGCATCAGAACAGAAAGAGGAAGGACAAGGGAGAAACTAAGGTAAGGAGAAGTTGCAGACTCCAAAAGATTGATAAAGGTTACAAAAAATCAGTCTGCATGGATAAAGAATGCATGGCTTGTCACTCTTTCCCACCATCATTACCTGCCAAGATTATTAATAACCTTAATACTTCTTATTGCAAGGTCAATGCACAAGATACTATAGAAGAGAAACTCACCACCAAGATCAAGAAACCCAAGGTCAACCCCAAAGCAAAGGAAGTTGGCAACAAAACCAAGGAAGGGCCCACTGGTGCGAAGAGTGCCAAGTAGAATGCTCCCAACTTCACTCCAGCTTCTGATGTTATATTAGATCTTTTGGTACCATGGAAGAATTTGTTTATTTTGTGTATGACTGGGCACAATCCTATAAGGATGCAGTGATGATGAGTTGTTATCCCCTATCTCAGTATGCTATGAAACCTTGGGTTGAACTGTGTTATGATATTCTGCTAGTTTTTGTTGCAATGGTTGGTATGCTATGTGTATGGTTATACAAGTATCAGTATATGCTCCCCCTCACTCAAGTTTACTGTACTCATTATGCTGAGGAACTGGAATATTCTAAATTGGAATATTAGGGGAATCAATGACCCTAAGAAATGGGATGCATTATCCAATAAAATTGCAGAAACAGCTTGTTCCATCATCTACCTCCAAGAAACAAAGAGACATCAGTTTGATACTTCATACATCAGGAAATTTTGCCATAAAAACATATCAAATTTGAATTCCTTCCCTCTAATGGTGCTTCTGGTGGGCTTTTGATTGCTTGGAATGATCAATTATTCACTTGACAACTGGCACATCAGAATGAGTACTCCCTGACCATCAACTTCACTTGCAAACTCTCAGGGGCATGATGGAAGCTCACCAACATCTATGGACCTTGCTAGCCTGAAGCGAGAATTGATTTCCTTAATTGGTTCAAACACAATCAGGTGGGTGATGATGATAATTGGCTTGTGTTAGGAGATTTTAATTACATCAGATACCCTCACAACAGAAACAGAGATGGAGGTAGCATTAATAACATGTTCTTGTTCAATGAAGCTGTCAATAATCAACCACTTGTTGAAATTCCCCTTAAAGGCAGAAAATTCACCTGGCGTAATATGCAAGAAGCTCCTCTACTGGAAAAACTGGACTGGTGTTTCACCTCAGAAGCATGGACTCTCATGTTCCCTTCCACCTTAGCCACCCCCTTGCCAAAACCACTTCAGATCACATCCCTATCCTTATCAAAGTTGGCACCTGCATCCCAAGATCTCAAATTTTCATATTTGAAAATTCCTGGCTACAGCACCCTCAGTTTAACGAAGTGATCAAGAAAACTGGGAACAAGAGGTTCATGAAAATGATAGTGCATAGTGCATTGCAGCAAAATTCAAAAGGCTCAAGAAGGGCCTAAAAATCTGGGCCAGAACAATTTCCAGTATTGTCGTGGATTTGTCACGGCAGATGTCCTTAGTGTCAGGACTTAGTCGCGAGGCCAACGCATCTATGTAGTAGCTTGAGAGGGGTTGATCGGGACGAGAAACGCGACACACAAGACAAGGATTTAGACAGCTTCGGGCCCCGGGAAACATCATCCGGTAACAACCCTACATGCTGTTTGAGTCTAGGTCTTATTATGCTTATGAGAGAGTCGCCGGTAAGCCGGCTCTTTGTGTCTAGCCCTAGAGATTGTTTCTTGTTGCTTGTCCCTCTTTGGGGTGCCCTGCCCCCTCCTTATATAAGTTGGAGGGGCGGGTTACATATGGAGTCCTAGTAGGACTAGGGCTAGTCTATCTTTTCTTACAAGTTGAATACAAGTCCGGGTCTTGCTTCCGTGTAAAGGAAATATTTGTCATCCCTTTCCTTTTAAGCCGGCCCACCATCACATGAGCCGGCCTTCTGGGCCTTGGGCCCAGTCTTCTATCTGACCCGCCGTCGGGGTCATCCGTGAGTCATCAGGCTCGTGAGTCGTCTGACAGTGAGCCGCCAGACCCGTGAGTCGCCAGTCCTCCGGCGGGTCACGGTGAAGCGCCAAGTCCGGCCGGGTCATACTTCCGGCCGGGTCATACCGCGGGGTATATCCCCGACATTAGCCCCCAGTTAAATTTGGATTTATCCATGTTAAACTGATCCTGCAACATAAACACAAGAACAAATTTGACAGGTTGTGCTCCGGGTTAAATATTCTTGTAAACCGGCACCTGATCATCCTTGAGTCCTTGACATTTTCTCCAAGAATATCCGGGTCAATAGGCCAGCTTCATAACCCATTTGCTGATATTGGCTCTTGTAAATAAAGAATCCATTTGAATTGGCTTTCAATGCTCTGACTTGACAAAAATATTAGTCTCTGAAATATTCAACTGATATCCAGCCGTCTTGAAGATGTAAAACTTGCCGGTTTATGATTACCACCATTGTCGGTTATAAAAGCTGATAATTCCGGGTCATGACTGTTGCCAACGCGGGTTCATGATTATTGATGACGCCGGGTTGTAGACACAGGGTCATAATGATTGGTGACGCCGGGTCAATTTGGTTTGCTCAAAACAAAGAATTTGAAAATATTTCTTCGATAATAATATAATACCTGTAGCCCCCAAGTCTTGAGTAGAACAAAGACTTGCTTCAATATAAATGCTGCCATTTTGAAGAAATCCATATTGTTCATCTCAGTCACTAGTAAAAACTGAATACTCCATATTATGTAGCCCCCAAGTGCCGGGTTGTCATGCTTGCAGCAACCTGGGACTTGTAATTGCCTCATGCTCATATAAACTTCAACCAGCGTAGCCCCCAAGGGCCGGGTCATTATGCAATAATGAGCAGGGACTTTGTAAATATGATCATGTAAACTTGACCAGCAACGTGTAGCCCCCAAGGGCCGGGTCAGTAAGATATTACCGAGCTGGGACTTTGTATATGATGTAATCTCCACCATGGGGCTTGAACCAACATCCACAAGGTTAAGAGCTTTGTACTCTACCAACTGAATAGTGGATCTTTCAATATAATGGATTAAGGCTTGTGTACCTTGAATTTTTGACAGGAGCAATTGGTAACCCCAAGGGCCGGCTCATTTAGAATGTGATGAGTCGGGTCTTCAATAAGTTGAGCAAACAATGACTTTCGAAGTAACATGGGACTTGCATATTCGATGTAACATCAATTTGAATAATGTAGCCCCCAAGTGCCGGGTCGTAAGCCTGCAGCGACTCGGGACTATTCCTTCCATTGTAAAATAAATCATATTCATTGATAAAATAATAGCCATTGCGCCAAAGCGACTTTGAATACCTCATCTGTTGATAAGTAAACCCGGATTTTAAATATCCGGCGGCTCTTGGCCGATGGCAATTTAATACGCCTCCATTGTAAGCCGGAATTTTTATAACCGAGCGGCTTATAGCCTTTGAGAAAATCAAGAATTGATAACCCTTTTGAGACACCAATTTCCATCTTTGATGATGGGCTTGAATTTAATCATTATGTAAGTCATAGCTCTATAAATCCTGCAGAGTTTAAACAACATATGCCCTGGCGACTTAAGGTCAAAAATCAGGGCGGGTAACCACCCAAATGTAGTCTTATCCTGCACATATTAGATCACAAGATCCCTGTGATATTGAATTTTCACTGCCGGTTTATGTGACCTGTGCAGTAAGGGTGATAACCCAATCTTTAGAAGTCAAGACTTCCAAACGTTTATGGTGACTTATCATCCAAAGTCAAACCAGGTTAAGCTAAGATTCGAATACGATCATATAGCGCCCGGTGGCGTTGGCGTTGCCGATCAAGAGTTTACCGACAGCTATGTTCTCTTTGGTTCGAATACGACCTATGTTTGAATAGGAAGCCCCCAAATGACCTTGAGAGTTGTTTAACGACGCCGATTCGAATACGATCCATGTCGGTTCTCAAAAGGGGTTGAGCTATGATTCGAATACGATCAAGAAGCCCCCTAGTGAGCTCGGATGTGTGCCGATCAAGAGGGTACCGACAGCTATGTTCTCTTTGGTTCGAATACGACCTATGTTTGAACAGGAAGCCCCCTAGTGATCATGAGAATATTTAACGACTCTGATTCGAATACGATCAGGGTCACACCAAATTCGAATACGATCGGCTCCCGATGGTTATTAAAGCAGGGTACCTATGTTTGGGTTGTGCTTTGTAACAGACTCTTTTTGGACCCTTTAATTTTTCCTGAGAACTTGAACTTTTGCGAGAGATAAATTCTTTTTGAACTGGAAAAACCGGATATTGAGAGTTTCAAAGCTTTGTGATAAACAAATTTACCTTGAACCGGATTTTGAACCGGATTTGAGAGCTTCAAAACTTTGTGGCAGATAAATTTCCCTTCAACCGGATTTTAAACCGGATATTTAAGAGCTTCAGTGCTTTGTGGGAGATGTCAAGTCTCTTGAGCCGGATCTAAACCGGAATCCTTCTTTTTAAGCCAGAAATTTTCTGACGGCCTTTAAACTTTTCACCAATATGGCGGTAGCCTCCGGGACCGGGTTATTTTTTTCCTCCAATGACCCAGAGTCCTTGAATGCATTGAAACCAACCAATGCTGCCGAATCATATCATTGTAGCCCCCGAGTCTCAAGACGATTCGAGGAGTTGGTTTTGAGATTCTCCATATTGACCATAGCATAAGGTGTATATCATTGGTGTTGATAGCGCGATGTGAATCCACAGAAGGTTGAAGTGACTGCGGCGGGTTATAAATGATCCCATATGAGCCATGTCAACAACTCGGCCAATGGCTCCTTCCAACTGGTTGTTCGAAGTTAACCAAACTGTAGTGGCGGCGACTCGTGCGCCTGCCCATTGAACCATCCAGTCCAGACGACGGCTGATAATATATGATAATTTGCCTCTAGTTTGTTGGAAGAAAATCGGGCTTCCCAAGTAGTGACTTGCTCATAATCAATAAACAACTCATCCAAACAAGTGCGGCCGGTATGTTGATGTAGACCAGGCCGCGAGAGACGGACGGTAAAGACGACCGTAACATCAGAAGTGGCACAGACAGATGAGTCGGCCGTGGCATTGTAAACCGGTGCGGACGGGTGAGTTGTCCTCCTTGTTGTAAGTCGGCGTGGTCGCGAGAGACGGCCACGGCATTGTAAGTCGGCGAGGTCGCGAGAGACGGCCATGGCGTTTTAAGCCGGCGCGGTTGCGAGAGACGGCCACGGCGTTTGTAAGCCGGCGCGGGAGCCCGTTGAGTAACGATGACCACCTGTGCCAAAAGATGTTGGCGTGCCTCAGTCACCGCGGTATAATATCACTTTTTATCGTAAATAATTGCCCTGCATAAACAATATTGCAGACCAAGGCAAAGATAAACTTGTTCTTTGACGAAAACAACATGTGCTAATAAAACAAACTTGGATGGATATCACCTGATTTGTTTAGACGACGTTTATCGAGACAGAGGTGGCTCAATATAGTTCCGGCGGCTCAGGCAGACCAACGGCTCAATACAGTTCCGGCGGCTCAGGCAGACACCCTCCGGGTTATTCTCCCGGTCCTTAAACACCCGGCACGGGCGGTGCAGATGCATACATCACCTCCGACACCGGCGCACGAGGCCGGTTCATAACGTGGCCATGAGTTAATCGACCTGTGTATACAATAGCATACCTCAAAAAAATCTTTTGATGATATTTAATTATACCAAGTAAGAGTTTTAGAAAAATAGCACCTGGTTGTTTTTTGTTCAGCAAGTCTTTAGAATCTCCCTTTTGTAAGGCGGCAATTCGAGGCGAGGGCGCTCTGCATCGGTGGCGGCTCAAAACAACACAACGGCAAGGTAAAAGAGCACCGGTAATTCAGCAGCTTGGCGAAGGCCATCGGCAACAGACTCTGGCGACTCAAGGTAAGGTCAAAAGCAACCCGGGGTGACTTTGTCTGGACGCGCAGGTCGAGGACTGCAGCCGAGATCCGGCTTAACTCCGAACAGCCTGAGACGGCGGGTTGACAACGTGAAGCAGAGACGGCAGAAACAGGGGCGCGCCCACAGGGTCGACAGGGTGGCTCCCCCTTTGGCGTAGCAGTTGTAGATGGCAGGTTACCCGCCAACAGTAGCAGAGGCGGGCAGCCGGCTTGATGCAGCCCGGCGTGGCCGGCGCAAGGCGATTCAGAGGCGGGGATGAACCTGACGGAGCGTGGCGCGGGACCTGGCTTGGGAGGCAGTCAGCGCAGGCGCTCAGAGGGAACGGCCATAGCCGGTCTTGCGAGCAGAGGTGCGGGCTGTAATATTGTGACCCGGCGAGGTGGAACCGCGCGGGACAGGCGCTGGTCAAGGCCGCGAGCGTCGAAGCAGAGGCGATTTGGTTTTGACAGAGGCAACTCCAGGCGGCGGCGTCTTTCAGGCAAGGCCGGAGAACCAGAGAAGCGGCAACTCGGTGACTTGAGGCTGAGACGGAGGTGTTCGGGGTGGCAAAAACAGGTGAAGGCGACGCGAACGCTGTGG
The DNA here is from genome assembly GCF_018294505.1 of Triticum aestivum. Lineage (NCBI taxonomy): Eukaryota > Viridiplantae > Streptophyta > Magnoliopsida > Poales > Poaceae > Triticum > Triticum aestivum. The sequence continues at coordinate 59,883,219 of NC_057802.1, forward strand.
CGTCGAACGCCAGGAGCAGAGATGGTGTCCGAGGCGGGATCCGGGCAGCGGCTCACAGGTGCGGCGGCGGGTCAAGGCCGCAGCAGCGTGGCGGCTCAAGGCGGGTCGGGAGGCCTGCTCCGGCAGGGCCGCGGCGACTCTTAGCCATTGGGGCAGGCTGGAACGAGGTTACGGCAGCTCGGCGTCGCTTGCCGCTGCGGAGGCCTGCGACGAAGTAGAGCAAGGTGGCTCGCAGCTGACTCGGGACATCTCTCAGTCACCGGGGTGGAGGCGAAATCCGGCGGGCTGAGGAAGTGGAGCCGCGAGGCGGAACGAGGTAAATCCGAATCACGGCTGGCTCCGTTTCCGGGTCGTGGGCATCTCCCCTTTTTTATGGTAATTTTCCCCTGATGGACTTGAGTGCCCCGTTGATTCCGTGAGATGACTTGTCTTCATCTTGGTCTCCGTCCAGCACATGAGAAGCACTAGTTGTATTAGTACTGTTATTTAAGAAGCGATTTAGATCTTCACGTGAGGACGTGGTGGCTGGCAGTGACTTGCAATTTTACCACTTGCCAGGCGCACAGTACGCTTCAAAAATTCCTCTTGTCCTTTTGTCGCTCTTGGTAATTTGATCCTTGCGCTGATCGACCTCAGACACATCTTCGACTTGCAACAGAGGCGATGCACCCGATGCAAACCTAATTTTCCCTTGACCAGGCGGCGGCTCGTGGCGCAACAGAAGTGGGGTCGGCGGGTCGCTCAGTGGTAGCTTGAATAATTGCCTCCAGATTCGAGTGATCGCCGGGTCACGTTCATTCATGCATAACCCTAATTTCTCTTGACCTTAAATCACAAAAATTACAAATCCAAACCGATGAATTTGAAGCTGACGCAGATCCTTCCAACTCAGATCCTCTTCATTGAAAAATTATGAACTTCTCGATCACTGTGAGAGATCCCTCCAAGAACTCAACACCACCGTGCGCAAGCCCCATGGTGGGCGCCAACTATTGTGGATTTGTCATGGCAGATGTCCTTAGTGTCTGGACTTAGTCGCGAGGCCAACGCATCTATGTAGTAGCTTGAGAGGGGTTGATCGGGACGAGAAACGCGACACACAAGACAAGGATTTAGACAGCTTCGGGCCCCGGGAAACATCATCAGGTAACAACCCTACATGTTGTTTGAGGCTAGGTCTTATTATCCTTATGAGAGAGTCGCCGGTAAGCCGGCTCTTTGTGTCTAGCCCTAGAGATTGTTTCTTGTTGCTTGTCCCTCTTTGGGGTGCCCTGCCCCCTCCTTATATAAGTTGGAGGGGCGGGTTACATATGGAGTCCTAGTAGGACTAGGGCTAGTCTATTTTTTCTTACAAGTTGAATACAAGTCCGGGTCTTGCTTCCGCGTCAAGGAAATATTCGTCATCCCTTTCCTTTTAAGCCGGCCCACCATCACATGAGCCGGCCTTCTGGGCCTTGGGCCCAGTCTTCTATCTGACCCGCCGTCGGGGTCATCCGTGAGTCATCAGGCTCGTGAGTCGTCTGACAGTGAGCCGCCAGACCCGTGAGTCGCCAGTCCTCCGGCGGGTCATGGTGAAGCGCCAAGTCCAGCCGGGTCATACTTCCGGCCGGGTCATACCGCGGGGTATATCCCCGACAAGTATGAAAGATACTATTAGGAACACCAACTTCATGATTCTATTCTATGATGTTATAGAGGAATATAGAGACTTGACTGTGGAAGAATCTAATGGCAGGAGGATACTCATTGAACACTTGAGACTTATTAATGAACAACAGAGGATTGATTGGAAACAAAGGGCTACCAGCAGCAACATTAAGATGGGGGAAGCTAATACAAAATACTTTCAAGCTAAAGCCACCATTAAACACAGGTTCAATCATATTGCAATGCTGGAAGAGGAGGAAGATCAAGAGCATACTGACCACCAAGCAAAAGCTGCTATTCTTTTCAGAGCTTTTAAGAAGAGATTGGGCACAGCCTCCAAAACAAAAAATCCACTTCTTCTCCAGTCTCCGCTTTTGCACCATGAAGACTTGACAGACCTTGAGAGCCCATTCTCTAAGAAAGAAATTGATGATTTCATTAAGAATATGCCTGCTGATAAAGCTCCAGGGCCAGATGGATTTAATGCAGCATTTTGTTGGAATATTGTGGCACCAGATTTTTACACACTTATTGATGATTTTCACAAGGGGACAGTAAATTTCAGAGTATCAACTATTCATTAATCACCTTGATCCCCAAGAAAGATGATGTTGCTCACCCAAGTGACTTTAGACCCATCTCTCTATTAAACTGTACATTGAATATCTTAACCAAGTTGCTGGATAACAGGCTACAAAAGAAGATTCTCAAACTGATCCACCCCAATCAATATGGCTTTCTATCCAACAGATGTATACAAGATTGCTTAGCCTGGTCTTCTGAATACATCCATCAATGCTATCAATCAAATCAAGAAGTGGTCCTCCTGAAATTAGACTTTGAAAAGGCATTTGATGCTTAACCATGACACAATCATAGAGATTTTGCAAGCCAAAGGTTTTGGAAGCAAGTGGATTAATTGGATTAAGATGATTTATGACACTGGTTTTTCATCTGTGCTACTCAATGGAGTACCTGGCAAACAGTTCTTATGTAAATGTGGAGTGAGGCAAGGTGATCCCTATCACCTCTCATCTTTGTGATTGCTGCAGATCTCTTGCAATCTATGATGAATGAAGCTATGCATAATTCTATGGTAGAAGCACCATTGGTCCATCAAACAAGTCCAGATTTTCCTATCATTCAATATGCTGATGACACCATTCTAGTTGTTAAAGTTGAGGCCTCTCAACTGATCCATATCAAAAATCTGCTACTCCACTTTGCAGCCATCACTGGACTGAAAGTCAACTACAACAAGTCAATTATGATCCCAATCAACACTTCTGAACACCAGATGCAATACTTGTCTACTATCTTGGGCTGTCAAATTGGGAATCTTCCACACTCTTACTTAGGCCTACCACGCAGCCTACACAGACCAAGAGTTGAGGATTTCTTGCCTCTTCTGAAAATAGTGCAAAACAGACTGCTGGGGTGCTCAACTTTACTCTCCACTAGAGACAAATTGACTCTCATTAAATCTGTGTTCTCCAGCATGCCCATTTTCTTCATGTGCTCTCTCAGTCTACCTGCAACTGTAGTCAATCAACTGAATATTTATCTGAAGAACTGTTTTTGGAGGAAATTTGGATCTAATGGGAGAGGATCATCCCTCATAGCATGGGATAAAGCATGTCAGCCTATAGCCAATGGAGGACTGGGGATATTGGATATTGAGACTCATAACAAGGCACTACTCATGAAGCAACTCCATAAATTTCTGAATAAGGCAGATATACCACGGGTCAATATCATTTGGGAGACTTACTATTCCAATTCTCTCCCTGGTGAGAGACTGGTGGGCTCATTCTGGTGGAAATCTTTGCTCAAACTTCTGCCCAATTATAAACAGTTTCCAGTTTGCAAAGCAAATTCAGGAAATGCTACACTTCTGTGGTCTGACAATTGGTGGGAACAACCTCTAGCAACTAAATTCCCAGAGCTTCACTCCTATGCTAGAAATGAATTTGAGACTTTGGAACAAGCTATTAGTTGCCAGGACTTGTCAGTACTTTTCCACACACCCATGTCACAGCAGGCTTACCAGCAGTACAACCTACTCCTTCAGCATCTGCAACACAGAACTGCATCCAGCAACCCAGATGAATGGATCATTCTTGGACCAAGCAAAGGATACTCATCCATCAAAATGTACCATCACATGAGAGGGCCTAGCTTGGTACACCCTATTTTCCAATAGATCTGGAAAACATCTTGCAGACTGAGACACAAGATCTTCATCTGGCTACTCCTCCATGACAGGATTAACACAAGGAACATCCTCAACAAAAAGACCATGCATCTAGATAACTATAAGTGTGCTCTCTGCTCTGACAATACTGAGGAAACCCAGCTCCACCTCTTCTGGAACTGCCCATTTGCTCTCCAATGTTGGGAGACCATCATTCCTTCTAAACTTAGAGGCATCTCCATATTTGATGATTTCCAGCTGGTAATAGCACAACTGCCACAAGACATTGCATTACACATTGTTTCTATCGGTTGTTGGAGTATTTGGTCGATTAGGAATGACAAGATCTTTCGAGCAGCAGCTACACACATACATGGATGGAAGTTTTATCTTCAAGAAGTCCTATGAGCAGCCCAAATCAAAGCAAAGCACTCCAAAGATTAGGTCCTGGATTACACGGAACATTTAAATAGTTTCCATGTTTCATAAGAATGGCATAGGGTGATGCCCTTTTTGTAAGAACTTTTTATTGTACATATGTTTTTAATATAATTATACCATAGAACAATTGTTCTATGGTTTTCCGGTAAAAAACAACTATGGACAGTACAATACAAATAAAAAACATGCCGGCAATGAAGCTATCTCAGGCCGTCAATGAATGAATGGAACAAATATATAGATGAACTAATAAAATCTAAGAGGGTGTACAATAAAAACCTTCCCTGCAAGCATGGTGCAATGCAGATGATCAATCGCCTCTGCGGTTAGTGGATGCTCAAGGTGTCGTCCCACCTAGCCTGTTGCATCTCCAGGATCCCTTGGAGGGTCGGAATCACCAAGCCTACCGCATTGATACGTCTCCAACGTATCTACTTTTCCTAACGCTTTTCCTCTTATTTTGGCCTCTAATTTGCGTGATTTGAATGAAACTAACCCTGGACTGACGCTGCTTTCAGCAGAACTACCATGGTGTTGTTTTTGTGCAGAAATAAAAGTTCTCGGAATGGAACGAAACTTTGCGAGGATTTTTTATATAATAAAAGAGAATTTTTGGAGCCAAGAGCCACCGGAGGGGGGCACCTGGGTGGGCACAACCCACCAGGGCGCGCCAGCCCTCCCAAGCATGCCCAGGTGGGTTGTCCCCACCTGGTGGCCCCGTAGACCCTAAAACCGACGCTATAAAATCCTATTTTTCCAGGAAAAAATCAGGGAGAAAGAACTATTGCGTTCCACGAGACAGAGCCACCGCCACCTCCTGTTCTTCATCTAGAGGCCAGATCTGGAGTCCGTTTGGGGCTCTGGAGCGGGGGATCTTCGTTCTTCGTCATCACCAACCCTTCTCCACCGTCAATTCCATGATGCTCCCCACCGGGAGTGAGTAATTCCTTCGTAGGCTCGCTGGTCGGTGAGGAGTTGGATGAGATTCATCATGTAATCGAGTCAGTTTTGTTAGGGCTTGATCCCTAGTATCCATTATGTTCTGAGATTGATGTTGATATGACTTTGCCATTCTTAATGCTTGTCATTGGGCCCGGGTGCCATGATTTCAGATCTGAACCATTTATGTTATCACCATTATATCCATGTTCTAGATCCGATCTTGCAAGTTATAGTCACCTACTATGTGTTATGATCCGGCAACCCCGGAGTGACAATAGTCGGGACCCCTCCCGGTGATGACCGTAGTTTGAGGAGTTCATGTATTCACCGTGTGTTAATGCTTTGTTACGGTTCTCTATTAAAAGGAGGCCTTAATATCCCTTAGTTTCCAATAGGACCCCGCTGCCACGGGAGGGTAGGACAAAAGATGGCATGCAAGTTCTTTCCATAAGCACATATGACTATTTACGGAATACATGCCTACATTATATTTATGAACTGGAGCTAGTGCCGTATCGCCCTAGGTTATAACTGTCACATGATGAATATCATCCAACGAATTACCGATCCAATGCCTACGAATTTATCTTATATTGTTCTTGCTAAGTTACTACTGCTACCGTTACTATTGCTGTTGTCACTATTATCAAAACTATCATACTACTTTACGACTGATCACTTTGCTGCAGATAATTAATATCCAGGTGTGGTTGAATTGAAAACTCAGCTGCTAATACTTACAAATATTCTTTGGCCCCCCTTGTCTTGAATCTATAAATTTGGGTTGAATACTCTACCCTCGAAAACTGTTGCGATCCCCTATACTTGTGGGTTATCAAGACCTTTTTCTGGCGCCGTTGCCGGGGAGTATAGCTATATTTGTTGAGTCACTTGGGATTATTATCATATTATCACTATGAGGAATCTGAAGGATGCTAAGACCAAGATATTTCCCTCTAAGACGAGGGGAGGTAAGGAACTGCCATCCAGTTCTGCTTTAGATTCACCTTCTGTTATAAGTAAACTTGCAACACCACCACATGCTATTAATCATGATTTATCGCAAGTTATTGATGATGCTACTTATGCTTTGAATGATGCTTATGATGATGCTAGTACCTTGCATGATGATGTGCCACTAGGTGAATTTCCTGATGAACAAATCTCTAGAGTAAGACAACATGATATTGTTGAATCTGATGATGAGCATGAAACTGAAAATCTTGAAACACCTGCTAGAACTAGCCTTCCTAGATATGAATTGCCTAAGGTACCAGAAGGTTATGTTATGAATGAGGAGACAACTACAGATACTCTTGCTTGTAAGGATAGAGATGATCTAGAGAAATTATTATGAAAGTATAAAGAAAAATATCTGAATGCTAGAATGCGATATAATCCTAAGTTTGCTACCTCTGCAGAGTGTACAAACCAGGCTCAAAGTGTGTACAAACTAATCATGGTTAGCCGTGTCCCCGGTTATGGACATCTTGAGTATCTGGTTCTTGGATTATCATGTGGATCTCATCACTCTTAATATAATTTGATTGGGTTATTTAATTACTTTTAATTGGGATTGAGATGGGGTTTACCATTCTCAATGTTTAACAACCACCATGATAGTTAAATAAAATTTACACCTTTGTTGTAGGAAAAAATTGGCTTTTCGCAAAACATATTAACCATACAGCCTCCACCAACCATATATGCATGTAGTGATAGCATTATTCTGTTCATTACTCTTTTGTGTTACATTGCCAGCATATTCCATGTGCTGACCCGTTTTCGGGCTGCAACGTATCATGTTGCAGACTTTTCAGACGATGAGTAAGGTGCCTTAGGTCGTGGTCTTTCACTCAGTGATGCCGTTGGAGTTGATGGACTCACTTTATCTTCCAAGCCTTCCGCTGTTATCGTTTTAGATGGCCTTAAGCCATATTATTTTGTAATAAGTTCTCTTCTGAGACATTCGAAGTACTAAGTGTGTGATTGCTACTCTGTTATAAAATCCTTCAAGTACTGTGTGTGTCAGCATTACCGATCCAGGGATGACCCTGATGCACAGAGATCAGACTGTTTGAGGTCTGGTCGCTACAAGATGGTATCAGAGCACACGCTGACTGTAGGACATGACCACTAAGCTAAAGCCCTAGATCACTACTCTCTTCTCATTTCTGACTTCTCTCCATTTTCTACTCTTTAGGATGGTGGATGCAAGGATCAAGTTCACGCAACCGGATGAAGACACCCCTTTTGGACGTCACTTGAAGGAAGTCACTAGATACGTGAACATTGGAATACCAAGCTTCACAGGGACTTACAATGCCACTTTACCAGAAGAGGAGCATTGGATGATTCAAGTTCAAGTTCCAGGAAGGACATTTACGCCAGTCACTGAGCCCAGAGAGTTTTCCTTTGACGCACCAACCTGGAGTCTAGGAAAGAGTATGGCAGCCCACATTACCATGGGACGCATTGGAGAAGTTTACCACAATGATCTCAAGGATACTATCTATCAGATTTGTGGGCGCCGAGATGAGCAATGGGAGATGATCAGCACCAGGAAGGATAGATCGATTGCAGCTTTCATCCAGGAGTTAAACCAACACATTCGACGCCAGGAGAACCAGATGTGCGCAGGCATGACAGATTTGAAGAAGGCAATGACAAGGATCACGGAACTGGAGGAAGAACTCAAGGCTACTCGCAAGGATTATATGGAGGAAATCATCGTACTAGTAGAGAAGAATGGCGACCTGACAAGGAAGCTGGGAGTATTCATGGGAGACCCCGCGCCAGGAGGAGAAGACGACAGTTCCACTTGCCCGGAGAACTACATCATCATCGACGACACCGACTCGGATCCCGACGATAGCGATGATGACTATGTTGATGAAGCTGGAGCAGATATCATGGAGTCTTCGACCGATAAATTTTTCTGGTCGACCACCATATCAGTAGTAGTATTCCACCATGTATATAGTATAGCCCGAGCACTTTTGTAATGATAGTTCTAGACCGATTGTATGCCCTTGCTTGATTGATTGAGTGATATGTTTGTGTTTGTCTCATGTGCATATGGGTAGTGTTTTCCCCATAGACCTCATTCTACTCTGTTTTCTCACCTTTTCTAAACCCAGCAGATGCCTCCGAGACGCGACAATGGATTTGCTTTCCCACCGGAGCTCACTCAGTTGATCCAGCAACAGAATGCATTGACGCAAATACTAGTACAGAATCAAAACCAGGGGAACAACAACAACCCACCACCACCACCACCAGTTGATCACTTAGCCCGTTTTCTTAGGCTGAATCCACCGGTGTTCTCCAGTAGCACCGAGCCGATTGTTGAAGATGATTGGCTCCGCAAGATTGAAAGGGAGTTGACTACTGCAGGATGCACAGATGCGGAGAGAGTGCGTTTTGCCGCACATCAGCTTGATGGACCCGCAGCATCATGGTGGGAGAATTTCACAGTCACTTACCCCATTGACACTGTGACATGGGATCAGTTTCAGCAAGCTTTTCGCACTGCCCCTGTATCAGCAGGAGCTATGGCCATGAAGAAGCGCGAGTTTCGCAACTTACGCCAAGGAGGATGCACCATTGGCCAGTATGTGGATGACTTTAGTAAGCTAGCACGTTATGCCCTAGATGACGTCGTTACAGACGCAGCTAAGAAGGAGAAGTTTCTAGAAGGACTGAATGATGAGCTGAGCATGCAGTTGATGGTGGCAAATTTAAATAACTACCAGGAGTTGGTAGATAGAGCTCTCATGATTGAAGGGAAGCAGCAGCAGATTGACAACCGCAAGAGGAAGTATGGACAAGGGAAGTATAATTCTGGAGCTCATCAGAGGCCCCGTTTCACCCCGAACTCAGGAGGACCTGTCCATAATCATGGAGGTCACAATCACTCTGGAGGGAGTTCGCATAACCATAGTGGTGCCAAGAACGGGAATGGTAATGGAGGAAGCAACGGACAGAACCGTTCGAACCCGGCAACACCCGCCAAGAAAGATCTAAGCCACATTACTTGCTACAAGTGCCAGAAGACTAGACATTACGCCAATGAATGTCCTGAAGCTAAGAATGGAAACGGCAATGGAAGCTCTGGGAAGAAGCCCAACCCTTTCACCAGGGGACAAGTGAACCACGTTAACGCGGAGGAGGTTGAAGCCCTACCCGATGCAGTAATAGGTAAGTTTTTGATTAAGTCATTTACTGCAGTCGTACTTTTTGATACTGGTGCATCACATTCATACATATCAAGGGGATTTGTGGATAAGTTTAAACTGCCAACCCAAGCCCTTAGGTCACCCATGTTAGTAACCTCGCCAGGAGCAGAGTATATGGCTAGCCTATGGTGTGATCGGTTATCATTAAGGATTGGTAACTACCTGTTTCCCTCGGACCTAATAGTAATGGAGTCACAAGGATTGGATGTGATATTAGGCATGGATTGGTTATCGAAGTATGGAGGGAACATTGACTGCGCCAGTAAGTCGATTTTGCTTACCACCCCATAAGGAAGAAGGATCAAGTATGTATCCCGGCATGTGCCGAATAGGACTCAAGTGAATTCCTTATCAGGAGTTATACAGGAGGAAGTACTAGTGGTGAAGGATTTTCTGGATGTATTTCCAGAAGAGTTGCCTGGCATGCCACCGAATAGAGACATTGAGTTTTTGATTGAGCTTTTGCCAGGCACAGGGCCAATATCTAAGAGACCGTACAGAATGCCCGCAAAGGATTTGGAGGAAATTAAGAAGCAGATTAAGGAGTTACTGGATAAAGGTTATATTCGCCCTAGTTCGTCACCTTGGGGATCTCCAGTACTTCTAGTGGAGAAAAAGGATGGATCGTTAATGATGGTTGTTGATTATCGAGGAATGAATGAGGTGACGATCAAGAACAAGTACCCACTGCCGATGATCAATGATTTGTTTGACCAGCTGCAAGGAGCTAAGGTGTTTTCCAAGATCGATCTGCGATCAGGTTACCACCAGCTGAAGATTCGAGAGCAGGATATACCTAAGATAGCTTTTACCACGAGGTATGGGCTATATGAGTATACCGTTATGTCATTTGGCCTGACTAACGCACCTGCCTATTTTATGAACATGATGAACAAGGTGTTTATGGAGTTTTTGGATAAGTTCGTTGTGGTGTTCATTGATGATATTCTGGTCTACTCGAAGAATGAAGAAGAACATAAAGAGCATTTGTGATTGGTACTTGGGAAGCTCAGAGAACATCAGCTATACGTCAAGTTCAGCAAGTGTGAGTTTTGGTTGAAGGAAGTTGGATTCCTTGGACATATTATATCCGGAGAAGGAATAGCAGTAGACCCCACCAAAGTTGTCACTGTGACAAATTGGGAGTCACCCACGTCAGTTGGAGAGATTCAGAGTTTTCTTGGACTCGCAGGATACTACCGGAGGTTCATTGAAAATTTCTCAAAGATTGCGAAGCCCATGACGGAGTTGTTGAAGAAGCACACCAAGTTCAACTGGACTGATGAATGTGAGGCCAGTTTTCAGGAGTTGAAGAAACGCTTGGTTACATCACCAGTGTTGATTCTGCCAGATCAACGCAAGGATTACGAAGTGTATTGTGACGCTTCTCGTCGAGGACTTGGAGCCGTACTTATGCAGGAGGGAAGAGTTGTTTCATATGCCTCACGACAGCTTAAACCCCATGAGTTAAATTATGCTACGCATGATTGAGTTAGCAGCCGTAGTGCATGCGTTGAAGACTTTGAGTCATTTTCTCATTGGAAACCATTGTGAGGTATACACGGATCACAAGAGTTTGAAGTATATTTTCACGCAGAAGGAGATGGTTGGAACTCATTAAGGATTATGATATGAGGTTGCATTATCATCCAGGAAAGGCTAACGTAGTAGCCGATGTGTTGAGCCGCAAAAGTCATGTGTGACACCCAAAATTTTATTTGGATTTTTCAAAAAATTTATTTGACTTAAGGGAGGTGATTTAAAATTTTCCTTCAAAAGAACCCTCCCTTTCAAAATATATTTTTTGGCAAGAGTTTTATTTGGATTCACCCAAGACTTGTTTTGGTCTTGGAGGTTTTTGCTTCTTATTTTGGACTCAAACCAAAATGCTTTTCACTTGAGAAAAATGTCTTTCGAAGATTTCTTTGAAAATACTCTATAGCTTTTGGAATAATCCTTTACCACTTTCAACAAATCTCTCTTGCCATGGCCTTAGTGCAAATCCACTCTCCTAAACCTTCCCTCATCTTTGGATCATGATTTACATCAAATCCAGCAAGTTGGACCTCCCCATATGATTATTTTCCATTTAAATCTTATCAAAACAATTTCTGCCTTCCATTCTAGCCCTTGGTGATTTACAAAGGAGCTACCATTTCTGTTGTGATTTTTGCCCCCAAACCAATTCCCCTTCCTAGTCCTTTGAACCCTCAACCAAGATCCATGAAGATCCACTGGTCTCCAGTTCAAATTTTTCAAACTATACTTGCTGCAAGTTTGGACCAGATTTGTCAAATTTGATGAAATTCATTCAAATCCTTCTCCAAAAATTCTGAGTAAAATCAGGCAGCCTCTGGGTGCATTGAGAGGTCACCTCATCAAGTCCCAGCCCCAGGAAAAAATTTCTTCATGCCAAATCATTCTGTCGAACACCTGCGGAGCATTGTCAATGTCAAGTTCAGAGATTCAGAAATACAGTTCAGTGATCTACTGTCGTTTTCTTCAGAACCTGTTGTCGATCTCGACAGTGCCGCATTGGCGCCTTGCTCCCCGTCTCCTCCCCCTTGTTCCTGCACCGCACGAGCGCCTGGATGCTTGCGGGCATCGGCGACGAGCTGGAGGAGGTGCGCCGCCCTGTGACCGACGCCAGCGGCGGCTTTGCGGCCGCCAGAGAGAGGCGCAGCACAGACGGCGCCACCCAGCGCCGCCCAAGCCACCGGAGATCGCCGCGTGGTCTTCCACTCCCCCGTGCGCGCTGCCACCCTCGTCGTGAACTGCCAGGCGCGGAGCGCGCTCTCTGCCGCCGTCATGCCCGTGCGGCCACCCCACCGTGGACCGACGCCATTACGCCAAGACCGACCGGTATTAGCAAGGGAACGGCACCAGTACACCTCACTGATGCTGCCTGGCCACCTAAACCCCTCGCCAATCCACTGCCTCACCGTAATTGCTCGCCTGAACAACCCCGTTCACGGCCACCCCCTCGATCCGCCTATAAATAGAGGCCCCGAGCTTCAACTCGAACCCACACCACCTCTGCACTCCACCTAGACCCTGCCTAGCCACTGGAAGAGCCCCGGGAGAGCTTTCTTCCTCGACTCCGGCCGCCGCGACCCGCCACGGGATCCAGCTCGATTCGCTCCCGTGCGTGCACCTCTGCCTCCCATCTCTTGCCAGTAGCTCTCTAGTGCATCCCACCTTCTGACCCGCGCTTCAACTCGAAGTTTGCAGCACCCACCGGAGTTCTCCACCTTCACCCGAGCCGCCGTCCGCCGGAGAAAGTGTCGCCGTCGACGTGGTGCTCTCCGACGCTCGAGTCCACCACCCACCGACGCGGAAGGACACGCTGAAGCTCTTGGTACACTCCGATCTCCCTGTCTCGCCATGGTTCGACGCCGGCGACCACCGCAGTCTTCGGGCGCCGGCGAGCTTTTTAAACCTGACATGTGGACCCCCCTGTCAGCCTCTATTCTTTTCTCCCTCGAAACGTTTTCTGTTGGCGCCTTCGGGCAAATACGTCTTCCCTTTGAGCTGGCGCATTTCTTTCCAAAGCGTTTTCTGTTTTCTCAGTTAAGCCCCTGGAACTTTTCTGTTTCATTACAGATGAGTCCCTGGACAGAAACCTTTATAACTTTTTAATAAAAAGTGATTTTTGAGTGATTCTTTTTCTGACAGTCTTAAAATTTTGTCTAGTTTTTTATGGGATTTATTTGGAAAAAATTTGGAGAAGTTTTTATGCACGCGTTGGTTTTCACGTTAGTGCCCGTTTTCGTTATGCCGTAGGTTCCGGAAGAGGTGACGGAGCCGCGAACTTTGCCGAGCTAGACTCCGACTTCTCCGAACCAGGCAAGCATGTTTGAACCTTTGATATGATAGGTGTTTTGCATGTTTGCGTGTAAGTTTGTGCGTGGCATGTGAGTGTCGGTGAGTACCTCGTTGCTTGTGAGGCAACTACCCGTATGTTCCGAAGTTGCGATGATCTCTGGTGAGAGATGGCCTAATCATGTGGTGACATGAAGGGCAGCAAGGTGGTACTGTTGTAGCATACCAGCCTTGCGTCATCCGACTAATTCCGACGTTAACGTGGACGGAGTCACGTTATCGTTCTTTTCCCTTCCGTGCTACCACATGTTTCTTTTGCCAGGATGCGGTTTAGTAAGTTGGTAACCTCTTTCCGTGTACACACCAAACAGAGGGGCCGGGATGATGGTTCCATGGCCCTGGATTAAAGCCAGTCATCCGGTCAGGGGGCATGGGTGTTTCTGGTTGGGACCGAGAGGGGGGGCACCCCCTTAGAGCGCGCGTATAGAAATTTGATCCCATGCTACGCGAGGTTGTAGCCTCCCCGTCTCAAGGTTTTTCTTGAACGTTGCCGAGGGTGATCCCTGGCTTCGGAATGTTGAATGGGTGTGTACTGGTTAGACGTGTTTCTTCCAAAACACCGTAAACGGAACTAGTCCCCGTGACTACTGAAATCCGTTGGTTGTGGTTAAGTACAAACCCTGCAGAGTCAAATCCTTCCGAGTCATCGTATCCATGATCATGTAGGGTGATCAGTATACCCATATCTATCCTCGTGGAAATTTATCCCCGGTGGACAAGCTCAAGTGGTAAACCCCAGTTTAATTGTTATTCCTGCGGATGGACTAACCTTATATTTGTCTCGTACTTGTAATAATTTATGTTCTCGAGCTACTGAATTATTGAGCTACAATATAAGCCCTTTATGTGATGTCGCTCAGACGTCCGACTGTGGCATGTTTGTCTTTTACTTTCAATATAAGCCCTTTATGTGGTGTCGCTCAGACGTCCAACTGTGGCATGTTTGTCTTTTATTTTCTGTTATAAGCCCTTTAGGTGGTGTCGCCCTGACGCCCGACTGCGGCATTATCATTCTTGTAGTTTCCTCTCGAGGAGTCATTCAGACCCTCATTTGGCACCGGTATTACTATTCTTGCAGTTTCCTCTCGAGGAGTCATTCAGACCCTCGTTTGGCACCCAGTATTTATTTTGGGATTTCGGGAGGACTACCGCCCGACTTCTCTGTTATTTTCCCATGCATTATTATCTCTATGTCTGAACGCACTGGTTAATTTGTTCATATGCTTCATGTTTACATTTGTTATATCTTATGTCCAAACTGTCTTGCGAGTACTTTCATAGTACTCACCTGGCTTGTTGATTTGGCCAGATGTTGACGAAGGCGATCTCTTGGATGAAGAGTTTGATAGTGCGTCCGACGCCTAGAGGAGTCCCAGTCAGTCCTGTGCGATCCCGGACATTGGTCACTTGTATCATATACGCTTCCGCCACCCGCAATAAGTCTCCTCGAGCCTCACTCCGACGCTCGAAGAGCTGTAGCTTTCAGGAGTCATATCACCCACTTCGCGGTGATACTTCCACCACCGTTATTATCGTGAGTTAGTAGTCTTGCCACCCTATCCGCCGTTATGTTTTATCGGCGTGCATGTAATAGATTGTTGAGCAGTCCCCGCTCAACCTTGTATTATATTCAGTACTCCTGGTATTTTTCTTCTGTGACCAAGATATTGTCTACCAGTGAGAAGGAATTCTTCTTTACTGGTCCGTAAAAGGGATTGGTCTCTCAATAAATATTTTATTGAAAAACCGGTCGTGACATCATGTCAATACACTCATGACCGGAGAATTACCCAAGGAGTTGGCTGATGACCTACGCAAGCTATGTTTGGAAATTGTTCCGAGAGGTTATGTAGCAGCTTTGGAGATTCAATCTACTTTGATGGATAAGATTAGAGAAGCTCAGAAGACGGACAAGGAGATTGCCAAGATAAAGGAAGGAATGAGCAAAGGAAAAGCTAAAGGATTTCGTGAGGATGAGCACGATACCCTATGGTTTGAGGACCGCGTATATGTGCCAAATGATCAGGAGATCAGGAACCTGATTTTGCAGGAGGCCCATGATTCGCCATATTCGATTCACCCAGGAAATACCAAGATATATCTGGATTTGAAGGATAGTTTTTGGTGGACCGGAATGAAGAAGGATATTGCGGAGTATGTAGCAGTTTGTGATGTATGTCAGAGAGTGAAGGCAGAACATCAGAAGCCAGCTGGATTGCTACAGCCATTGCCGATATCTGAATGGAAGTGGGATAAACTAGGCATGGACTTCATCACGGGATTACCCAAGACTCGTTCAGGCTATGACTCGATATGGGTTGTAGTCGATCGTTTGACGAAGGTAGCTCATTTCATCCCAGTGAAGACCACTTACACTAGTGCTAAGTTGGCAAAGATATACATGACCAGGATCGTATGTCTGCATAGAGTTCCGAGGACCATTGTATCAGATAGAGGAACCCAGTTTACCTCAAAGTTTTGGAATCAGTTGCATGAAACTTTGGGAACCAGGCTAGAGTTCAGTACAGCTTTTCACCCGCAGACAGATGGACAAACTGAGATAGTCAACCAAATTTTGGAGGACATGTTGAGAGCTTGTGCACTAGACTATGGATCTAGTTGGGACGATAATTTGCCGTATGCAGAGTTCTCATACAACAACAGCTATCAAGCCAGTTTGAAGATGGCCCCTTTCGAAGCATTGTACGGAAGGAGGTGCAGAACACCGTTGTTGTGGGATGAAGTTGGAGACCGACAGTTGTTTGGACCAGATTTGATTAAAGAGTCCGAAGAGAAGGTTAAGCTGATTCGCAATAGACTCAAGGTAGCCCAGTCCAGGCAGAAGAGTTATGCGGATTCTAAACGCAAGGAGACAGTTTACGAAGTTGGAGACAGAGTGTATCTTCGTGTATCCCCACTTCGAGGAGTGAAGCATTTTGGAATTGAGGGAAAGTTAGCCCCACGTTTTGTGGGACCATACCAAGTTTTGGAACGTATGGGAGAAGTTGCTTACAAGTTGGAGTTGCCTGAAGGATTGTCAGGAGTTCACGACGTGTTCCATGTTTCTCAGTTGAAGAAGTGCCATGCAGAGATGGCTGATATCCCTCTGAGATATACAGTACCACTGGAAGCGATACAGTTGGATAGTGATTTAACATATGAGGAGAAATCAGTCAAGATACTCGAGTTTGCCAGCCGAGTTACACGCAGCAAAGTAATCAAGTTCTGCAAAGTTCACTGGAGCCACCATACCGAAGATGAAGCCACCTGGGAACGAGAGGAAGACCTACGGAAGGATCACCCTCACCTATTTTCTAGCCAACCCGAATCTCGAGGGCGAGATTCATCTTAAGGGGGGTAGGTTTGTAACATCCCAAATTTTCAATTTGGAATGTTATACATTAGATCATCATTGCATATCATATTTTATTGCATTTTGGTTTCATCCTAGAAATTCTACGCAACTCAAGGACCCACGAAGAGACTTGGGAATTTCGTTATTTTCATATTTGAGTTTTTCTCAAATTTTGAAAAGAGGATCGTTTGATTTTAATTATTTTTTCTCTTTGAATATTTCTTTTATAAAAATAAGTGAGAGAGGATAAAATGACTTCCTCAAAATAAAGAAATATCGGAGATTTAATATTAAAATCAAATAAGATTTTTTTATTCGGAGTTTTATTGCTATTTTATTTGGATAAGGAAAATATGCGTTTTTAAAAATTGCATTAAGTCCCAAATAAATGTTCACCTTGTCCGGCTTATTTTTAGAGGACGGGGAAAATTTATTTCAGGATTTTTGGAGTCCGTTTAGTATTTCTTTTCTTTCTTTTCCTGCAAGTCGGATTTATTTAAAAAAAAGGAAACCGACTCCGGGTCGTACCCGAGCGGGACTCCGCCCGGGGGGCTTTATAAGCCGCAGCCCCGGGCCACCCGAGGCCCAGCCCCGCCGCCAGCCCACCCGTGCCTCGACGCCCAAATCCTAACCCGCCGCCGCCGCTGCTGTGCGCCGCCGCCTGCTAGCCGCCACCCCGCCGCCGCCCCGCTAGCCGTGCCGCCGCACCGGAACCACCCGCCGCCGCCGCCGTCTCGCCGGACTTCGCTGAAGGTAGTCGCCGCCGCCGCCCCGGTTTTCGCGAGAAAATCGATTGGTTTTTTCGAAAACCCTAGATCCATTTTTTTAGTTTCGGTTCGGTTTTTTCGGTTTAGTTATTTAGCTGACGTTCGTCCGTATGTTCGTTTTAACGAACGGTTTTCGCCCGTTAGCCACAGATAACGAACGTTCGTTCGTTAGTCTGTTCGTCAGTTTTTGTTTTTCTCGGATTTTCCCCGACTATTTTCGATCGCGATTTGTGATCCGATTTTCGTTTTAGTTTATCTTTTCGCTCGTTTATCGGAATTAGGCGACTCAAGCGCCTAGAGTTTCATCTCAAAACCCTCTTTCTGTTTAACCAACTTAAACAAGTTTTTGCTACTGTAAAAGTTGACTTTAGTCCAGATTAGTAAACGAAGCTTGTTTCTTTCGCAGTTTTAGTTCCGTTGCTTTGTTTGATTTGACTCTTTTTGCAAACCGGAGTTCTTAAGTTGAACTTTCTGGTTAGATCTCTTATTTGAGTTTTATCCGTGCATCTTTGCCTGATTGCTTATTGTATGCTTGTTTGTTTGCGATAGAGTACCCGGAGTGCGAAGCGTGCTACTACGAGTGTCTAGGTTTCGCGGATCATCAGCAAGGCAAGTAACACTTTGATCATACCCCTTTACTACCCAGTTTTATTGCATTAGATCAGTCCTCAAACAATTGCATGGTTAGGATCTAATTTAAATTGTGGGTTTGGGAAGTAGATGAGGTAGTACCTATTCACCTGATATTATCAAAACTTTGGGAGTTACTTCTACGTTGCTTATATTGCTATGGTATGCTCGTAGACGTGGTTTGGGTTTGAGAGTATTCATGACAGATGTGAGCATTGTTAATTAATGGATAACTTAAGGTGGCAACTTTAATATACATCTGGGTGGATTGAGGCACCTGGGGAACCCAGTGATTGCCTGTTTTTTTGGAAATCCCGGGGTACCATGTGATTCTCCTATGAACTGCCACCCAGGCTCAAAGGGATCATGAGATTATTCATACTAGAAACTTCCGTGTGCGGCCACAAGCCATTATGGGCTCTGGCATAGTTGAGTATGTTGTGTGACCTCTTTCAGTGGTAGGCTAGCAGATGTAGGGGATGTAGGTGGTACTGTCTACCCAGGGTAAGGAGTTAACACTTCTGAAAGACTGTGTCTCGGTCATCCGCTTCTCAAACATCATGTAGTGCAAGAAATCCAACGGAGGAGATCGAGTCTTGTGGGGAAAAGTGCAGAAACCTCTGCAGAGTGTACAAACTAATCATGGTTAGCCGTGTCCCCGGTTATGGACATCTTGAGTATCTGGTTCTTGGATTATCATGTGGATCTCATCACTCTTAATATAATTTGATTGGGTTATTTAATTACTTTTAATTGGGATTGAGATGGGGTTTACCGTTCTCAATGTTTAACAACACCATGATAGTTAAATAAAATTTATTTCTTTGTTGTAGGGAAAAATTGGCTTTTTGCAAAACATATTAACCATACAGCCTCCACCAGCCATATATGCATGTAGTGATAGCATTATTTTGTTCATTACTCTTTTGTGTTACATTGCCAGCATATTCCATGTGCTGACCCGTTTTCGGGCTGCAACGTATCATGTTGCAGACTTTTCAGACGACGAGTAAGGTGCCTTAGGTCGTGGTTTTTCACTCAGTGATGCCGTTGGAGTTGATGGACTCACTTTATCTTCCAAGCCTTCCGTTGTTATCGTTTTAGATGGCCTTAAGCCATAATATTTTGTAATAAGTTCTCTTCTGAGACATTCGATGTACTAAGTGTGTGATTGCTACTCTGTTATAAAATCCTTCAAGTACTGTGCGTGTCGGCATTACCGATCCAGGGATGACACTGATGCACAAAGATCAGACTGTCTCAGGTCTGGTCACTACATCTTTGCAATGCTCAAAGCTGCGGAGATAGAAATCAAGAAGGAGCATCAATTGTTGATGGTTAACAAGACCACTAGTTTCAAGAAAAAGGGCAAAGGAAAGAAGGGGAACTTCAAGAAGAATTGCAAGCAAGTTGCCACTCCCGGAAAGAAGCCCAAGTCTGGTCCTAAGCCTGAAACTGAGTGCTTCTACTGCAAAGGGATTGGTCACTGGAAGTGGAACTGCCCCAAGTATTTGGCGGATAAGAAGGATGGCAAAGTGAACAAAGGTATATTTGATATACATGTTATTGATGTGTACCTTACTAATGCTCGTAGTAGTGCCTGGGTATTTGATACCGGTTCGGTTGCTCATATTTGTAACTCGAAATAGGGACTACGGATTAAACGAAGATTGGCTAAGGACGAGGTGACGATCGCCGTCGGCACGCTTCATCTACATCTACCTTCGGGATTAGTTTTAGACCTGAATAATTGTTATTTGGTGCCAGTGTTGAGCATGAACATTATATCTGGATCTTGTTTAATGCGAGACTGTTATTCATTTAAATCAGAGAATAATGGTTGTTCTATTTATATGAGTAATATATTTTATGGTCATGCACCCTTGAGGAGTGGTCTATTTTTGTTGAATCTTGATCATGGTGATACACATATTCATAATATTGATGCCAAAAGATGCAAAATTGATAATGATAGTGCAACATATTTGTGGCACTGCCGTTTAGGTCATATTGGTGTAAAGCGCATGAAGAAACTCCATGCGGATAGACTTTTGGAATCACTTGATTATGAATCATTTGATACTTGCGAACCATTCCTTATGGGCAAGATGACTAAAACTTCGTTCTGCGGGACAATGGAGCGAGCTACTGACTTATTGGAAATAATACATATCGATGTATGCGGTCCAATGAGTGTCGAGGCTCGCGGCGGGTATTGTTATTTTCTAACCTTCACAGATGATTTGAGCAGATATGGGTATATCTACTTAATGAAACACAAGTCTGAAACATTTGAAAAGTTCAAAGAATTTCAGAGTGAAGTGGAGAATCATCATAACAAGAAAATAAAGTTTCTATGATCTGATCGCGGAGGCGAATATTTGAGTTACGAGTTTGGCCTTCATTTAAAACAATGTGGAATAGTTTCACAACTCGCGCCACCTAGAACACCGCATCGTAATGGTGTGTCCGAACGTCGTAACCGTACTTTATTAGATATGGTGCGATCTATGATGTCTCTTACCGATCTACCACTATCGTTTTGGGGTTATGCATTAGAGACAGCTGCATTCACGTTAAATAGGGCACCATCTAAATCCGTTGGGACGACACCGTATGAACTGTGGTTTGGGAAGAAACCTAAGCTGTCTTTTCTTAAAGTTTGGGGTTGTGATGCTTATGTGAAAAAGCTTCAACCTGATAAGCTCGAACCCAAATCGGAGAAGTGCGTCTTCATAGGATACCCAAAAGAAACTGTTGGGTACACCTTCTATCACAGATCCGAAGGCAAGATCTTTGTTGCTAAGAATGGATCCTTTCTAGAGAAGGAGTTTCTCTCGAAAGAAGTGAGTGGGCGGAAAGTAGAACTTGATGACGTAATTGTACCGTCTCTCGAATTGGAAAGTAGTTCATCATAGAAAACCATTCCCGTGATGCCTACACCAACTAGTGAGGAAGCTAATGATAGTGATCATGAAACTTCGGATCAATTTACTACTGAGCCTCGTAGGTCAACCAGAGCACGTTCCGCACCAGAGTGGTACGGTAATCCTGTTCTGGAAGTCCTGTTACTAGACCATGATGAACCTACGAACTATGAGGAAGCGATGATGAGCCCAAATTCCGCAAAATGGCTTGAGGCCATGAAATCTTAGATGGTATCCATGTATGAGAACAAAAGTATGGACTTTGGTTGACTTGCCCGATGACCGGCAAGCCATAGAGAATAAATGGATCTTCAAGAAGAAGACTGACGCTGATGGTAATGTTACTGTCTACAAAGCTCGACTTGTCGCGAAAGGTTTTTGACAAGTTCAAGGAGTTGACTACGATGAGACCTTCTCACCCGTAGCGATGCTTAAGTCTGTCTGAATCATGTTAGCAATTGCCGCATTTTATGATTATGAAATCTGGCAAATGGACATCAAAGCTGCATTCCTTAATCGATTTCTTAAAGAAGAGTTGTATATGATGCAACCAGATGGTTTTGTCGATCCTTAAGGTGCTAACAAAGTGTGCAAGCTCCAGCGATCCATTTATGGACTGGTGCAAGCATCTCGGAGTTGGAATATACGCTTTGATGAGGTGATCAAAGCATATGGTTTTATACAGACTTTTGCAGAAGCCTGTATTTACAAGAAAGTGAGTGGGGGCTCTGTAGTATTTCTAATATTATATGTGGATGACATATTGTTGATTGGAAATGATATAGAATTTCTGGATAGCATAAAAGGATACTTGAATAAAAAAATCGATGAAAGACCTCGGTGAAGCCGCTTATATATTGGGCATCAAGATCTATAGAAGTAGATCAAGATGCTTAATTGGACTTTGACAAACCATATACCTTGATAAAGTTTTGAAGAAGTTCAAAATGGATCAGTCAAAGAAAGGGTTCTTGCTTGTGTTACAAGGTGTGAAGTTGAGTCAGACTCAATGCCCGACCACTGCAGAAGATAGAGAGAAAATGAAAGTCATTCCCTATGCCTCAGCCATAGGTTCTATCATGTATGTTATGTTGTGTACAAGACCTGATGTGTGCCTTGCCATAAGTCTGGCAGGGAGGTACCAAAGTAATCCAGGAGTGGATCACTGGACAGCGGTCAAGAACATCCTGAAGTACCTGAAAGGACTAAGGATATGTTTCTCGTTTATGGAGGTGACAGAGAGCTGGTTGTAAATGGTTACGTTGATGCTAGCTTTGACACTGATCCGAATGACTCTAAGTCACAAACCGGATACGTATTTATATTGAATGGCGGAGCTGTCAGTCGGTGCAGTTCCAAGCAAAGCGTCGTGGTGGGATCTACGTGTGAAGCGGAGTACATAGTTGCTTCGGAAGCAGCGAATGAAGGAGTCTGGATGAAGGAGTTCATATCAAATCTAGGTGTAATACCTAGTGCATCGGGTCCAATGAAAATCTTTTGTGACAATACTGGAGCAATTGCCTTGGCGAAGGAATCCAGATTTCACAAAAGAACCAAACACATCAAGAGACGCTTCAACTCCATCCATGATCAAGTCAAGAAGGGAGACACGGAGATTTGCAAAATAAATACGGATCTGAATGTGGCAGACCCGTTGACTAAGCCTCTTCCACGAGCAAAACATGATCAGCACCAAGACTCCATGGGCGTTAGAATCATTACATTGTAATCTAGATTATTGACTCTAGTGCAAGTGGGAGACTGAAGGAAATATGCCCTAGAGGCAATAATAAAGTTATTATTTATATTTCCTTATATCCTGATAAATTTATATTATTCATGCTAGAATTGTATTAACCGGAAACTTGATACATGAGTCAATACATAGACAAAATACAGTGTCCCGAGTAAGCCTCTACTAGACTAGCTCAGTAATCAAAGATGGTTAAGTTTCCTAACCATAGACATGTGTTGTCATTTGATGAACGGGATCACATCATTTGGAGAATTATGTGATGGACAAGACCCATCCATTAGCTTAGCATAATGATCGTTAAGTTTTATTGCTATTGCTTTCTTCATGACTTATACATATTCCTTTGACTATGAGATTATGCAACTCCCGGATACCGCGGGAATACCTTGTGTGCTATCAAACGTCACAACGTAACTGGGTGATTATAAAGATGCTCTACAGGTATCTCCGAAGGTGTTTTGTTGGGTTGGCATAGATCGAGATTAGGATTTGTCACTCCGAGTATCGTAGAGGTATCTCTGGGCCCTCTCGGTAATGCACATCATAATAAGCCTTGCAAGCAATGTGACTAATGAGTTAGTTACGGGATGATGCATTACGGAATGAGTAAAGAGACTTGCCGGTAATGAGATTGAAGTAGGTATGGAGATACCGATGATCGAATCTCGGGCAAGTAACATACCGATGACAAAGGGAATAATGTATGTTGTCATAATGGTTCGACCGATAAAGATCTTCGTAGAATATGTGGGAGCCAATATGAGCATCCAGGTTCCGCTATTGGTTATTGACCGGAGAGGTGTCTCGGTCATGTCTACATAGTTCTCGAGGGTCCACACGCTTAACGTTCGATGACGATTTGTATTATATGAGTTATGTGATTTGGTGACCGAATGTTGTTCGGAGTCCCGGATGAGATCACGGACATGACAAGGAGTCTTGAAATGGTCGAGAGATAAAGATTGATATATTGGATGATAGTATTCGGACACCGGAAGTGTTCCGAAATGTATCGGGTACATATAGGAGTACCGGGGGGTTACCGGAACCCCCCGATGGAAGATATGGGCCATAGGAGGGAGGCACACCATCCCACAAAGGGGTGGCACTCCCCCCACTGGGAAGGAGGACGAATTGGACTAGGAGAGGTGGCGGCGCCCCCCTTTCCTTCTCCCCCTCTCTCTCTTTCCCCCTTTCCCTACCGATAAAAGGGAAGAGCCCAGAAGACCCACGAGGGGGCCACAAGCAATAGGGGGGCGCGCCCTAGGCTTGTGGGCCCCCCGTGGATCCTCTACCCTAATCTCAGCGCTATAAATACCCAAATATTCTCCTTATGTCAAAGGGCACACCAAAAAATACTTTTGCGCCACCTCAAGCTTCTGTTCTCGTGAGATCCCATCTTGGGGCCTTTTCCGGCACTCTGCCGGAGGGGGTTCCGATCACGGAGGGCTTCTACATCAACCTTGTTGCCCTTCCGATGATGTGTGAGTAGTTTACCATAGACCTACGGGTTCATAGCTAGTAGCTCGATGGCTTCTTCTCTCTCTTTGATCTTCAATAGAATGTTCTCCTCGATGTTCTTGGAGTTCTATTCGATGTAATATTCTTTTGTGGTGCGTTTGTTGAGATCCGATGAATTGTGGATTTACGATCAGATTATCTATGAATATTATTTGAGTCTTTTATGAACTCTTTTATGCATGATTAAGATAGCTTTCTATTTCTCTCTGATCTATTGATTTGGTTTGGCCAACTAGATTGATCTATCTTGCAATGGGAGAGGTGCTTTGTGATGGGTTCAATCTTGCGGTGTCCTCACCCACTGAAAGAAGGGGTAGTGAGGCACGTATTTGTATTGTTGCCATTAAGGATAAAAAGATAGGGTTTATATCATATCGCTTGAGTTTATCCCTCTACATCATGTCATCTTGCTTAAGGCGTTACTCCGTTCTTGTTAACTTAATACACTAGATGCATGTTGGATAGCGGTCGATGTGTGGAGTAATAGTAGTAGATGCAGAATCGTTTCGGTCTACTTGTCACGGACCTGGTGCCTATATTCATGATCATTGCCTTGGATATCGTCATAACTATGCTCTTTTCTATCAATTGCTCAATAATAATTTGTTCACCCACCATATGTGTTCTTTCAAGAGAGAAGCCTCTAGTGAAAACTATGACCCCCAGGTCTATTTCTCATCATATATTTTCAGATCTATAAAACCCAAAATACTTTGTTACACTTTATTTATATTTATTTTATTTTGCACTTTTACCTATCTTTTATATCTATCTCTATCAGATCTCACTTTTGCTAGTGACCGTGAAGGGATTGACAACCCCTTTTTCGCATTGTGTGTAAGTGTTTGTTAGTTTGTGCAGGTGCATCTATTGGGGACTTGCTTGTGCCTCCTACTGGATTGATATCTTGATTCTTAACTGAGGGAAATACTTATCTCTAATTTGCTGCATCACCCTTTCCTCTTCAAGGGAAAAAATCAACGCAAGCTCAAGAAGTAGCAGAGGGCAATGTACATTGTTGGGACTTTGTGTTTCTTCAAAGCCCACCACATGACATTCCGCAGTATCCTATTATAGGCCTTCTCACCATATGCAAGACCTTACTTTGCTCCCTGTATCTCTCCATAAAAAAAGAAAAAATCCACTAACGACTATTACTAGCAAAAGAGCATCTGCGTTGCAACGGGAGAGAAAACATAACACACGCTCTTAACCCAACAACCGTCACTCAAGACCACAATAGGTTCATCTCCTTTATTTTTGCGAGGCATCATATTTGTGTTGCTGCTTATCCTCCTTCTCACCCTCGCCGGCGATGGCCTCGGTGTTCACACAAAACAAAACAAAAACATGTTTGAATATGGTTAATCCTAAGGCGTCTCTCTCCCTCTCTCCTCCCTCTCTCTCTCTCTCTCGCTCGCTCGCTTTCTCTCACTCTCGCGATGAGAAATCTGTTGTTTTCCCCTGAGACATTTTTCAGAGGTATGCATGTCTAGTTATTGATCTTTGGTTTCCCTATATGGTTACAGTGGGGTGTTTATTTGCAATCCGGATTGCCGCCGATACGAAAGAAAAACGGATCTTGCACTATAAATTATAAGTTTGCTTTCAAAACAATATTTTAAAAATATTTAACAGGTAAAATTAACATCATATTTAGATTCCACACATTTTTCCAATAAAATTTCATATATAATATGTTAAAATCGAAGTTACGGTTTAAAAGATACGAATAATTTAGAAAATCATTTGTTTGACTTAAATATATTCCAAAATAATATTTAAAAATACTTAACAGGTAAAAATAATCTCATATTCATATTCTACATATTTTTTTAATCAAATTTCATATATAACATGTTCAAATCGGAGTTATGGTTTAAAAGATATGGATGATTTAAAAAAGAAATTGTTTGACTTAAATATAATCCGCGGATGAATTACCTAAAATATCAGGGGGGATTTCGAAAAATGTAAAATAACGGTTCGGGTGTGAGTTAAATCCGGACTGCGGGTTGATTTCAAAAAAACACAAGGACTTTTATGTAAAATACGAAAGAACGACTCGTTTTAATTTAAAACAGGACTGCTGGTTGAATTCTGTGAAATAGAGGGACCCGTGTCAAGGTGTGTGATTCTTTCGTTGCTGGTTCCTCTGTTTGTTTCTTCGCTTCTCATTGGTTTGCCAAACTCTGTATCATCCTCCCTTGCTGAACCACTGAAGTTGGAATGGGTGGAACCTCCGTCGAACCGACCCTCAAGGCCGCCGCAACAGCTCATTGCCCGTGCTGCCCGCCTGCAAACAATGGCATCGAATGGGACCAAAGGGGGCATTCCCCCCCCCCCCCCCCCCCCCCCCCCCCTACTGTAGAGAAAAACTCTTGTGTTGAGGCGTGGCTTGTCATCACCGCGAGGTAGGGTCATATCATACAGTCAGAAATCAGCGTCAGGAGGGCGGTGCGCCAAGGGCTGAAGCTGCCGCTCGCGGTAAATTTGATAAATTTGACCTATAGACGAAATCAAATCACAGAATGAACTGTCCGTGAAACTATTTCACGCGGCTGACCCGTGGCGCCTAGCTCTCAGGCGCTGCACTAGTGCAACGCCTAGGAGCTAGGCGCTGCACTAGTGCAATGTCTAGGAGCTAGGCGCTACACTGTATAGTGTGGCGTCTAGCTTTCAGGCGCTGCACACTGACTTAGTAATTTTCGGATCACACGGGTGCGACGCTGGCCGTGTACCGCCTATCTGTGAGGCGTTACACAGTGTAGTGTGGCGCCTTCGTGTCGGGCGTCACACAAAAAGGTCAGCCGCGTGAAATAGTTTCACGAACAGTTCATTTTGTGATTTGATTTCGTCCATAGATCAAATTTGTCAAATTTGCCGCCGCTCGCTACATGCCGCGAGCGATTCATGAAGGTTACGTCTAAGATCGAGTGTGTTAGACGTTATCTTGCCTTTGCTACTTCGATGTGGTCCTAGGTTGTGTTTCTGTGAGCGTGTATCGATGTAATAAAGAATCGTGTGAAATGGTAACATTTACGGACACCAGACTTGCATATCCTTCCCCACTAATCCTCCCACCGCTGAATTCTACTTTACACCCTTTTGAGAATCAATGTAGCATGTAAATTGTCAGAACTCACCAAGCGAGCGACTTCCAAACAGGCCATTGAATAGTTATTTGGCTGCTGCTGGTAGTAAGAACCTCATTATTAATACCGTTGAAGACAAAGTCTTTCCTTCTTCCCAAGAAAAGTCTCCTTCCTCCTTCTGTCGGCGCTGCCGCCAATCCGCCCCGCCTCCGATGGCCTTTGGGTTGTGGAGATGCAGAGGATCTCGGCCCCCCGCCGGTGGGAGGGAATCCGTTCTCATTTTTGCTAGGTTGAACGTCTTGGTTGGGGCTGTGTGGTGGCGGCGATGTCCCTCGGTAGCAATAATGTCTCCCACGTCCTATCCCCATCCCAACGGTGCTAATAGCGTTGTCAGAGGATGTGTGGAGGTGTGTCTCCGTCGGATCTCATGGGATTCGATTGGTGCTGGTCTTCGGTGGATCTATTTGGATCCAGTTTTTGTTCATCTTCGTTCGCGTGGTTTCAGGTTTGATCTTTCCGATCTACAACTCTCTTCATCGGCAATGGTTGCTGTTCTAGTGCGCTAGTCCTTTGGGGCCTTAGCACGACAACTTCCCGACTGTCTACTACAATAATGTTTGCCCAGCTCCGGTGATGGAGGGGTGATGACGACGGCGCACCTTCGGCTTGCTCCAGTGCTTGTTGTCGTCGCTAGGTGGTTTATAGAACTTGTTGTAATTTTTATTACCTCTTGTGTTCTATGTACTGCCATGATTGATGAATAGATTGGCAATTTCTCTCGCAAAAAAATAATAGTTATTTAAAAGCAGACATACAAAAAGAGCACTTGGGTGGGTGCCACACCCCCGATATTCAAAAATAATTTAATAATTAAGAAAAATTCATAAAATCCTGAAATCTGTTATGAAATCAAACATGATTAAGTATTGCACTCGTATAAAATGATTAAACAGAGAATGGCTTTCATTGTATCCGGGGTCAAAGATTTGCCAAAAAAGGCCAGATACCAGTATCATTCATGCTATATTGTCGTCATAAATTTGTTTTTTTCCTTGTAGTCAAGCGGGAATCATTCGTTGGCCAAACTTTTTATACACGTATAATACCTGGTCATATTTGAATCCAAAAAAGTTCCAGGATTTTTGACCTATTTTTTAAATTACTAAATTATTTTTGAATATAGAGGGGTGGAGCACGCGAGTGCTCCTAATCCGCTTCCTTCCAAAAACACTATTTCCTGGCAATTTTTTTGTTAAAAAAACTACAAACTCAATTGAGCGGGTTTTGATAGAAAAACCGACCATGTGGCTTGGCCATCAGGCTTACATGGCACGCGGTGATAGACCCACATGTCAGCAGTCTTTTTATCCCTCATACTCTCTCTCCCTCTGGCGAGGTTAACAACAAAGACCTGGCCTAGCTCTGGCACACGACAACCCCCCCCCCTCCCCCCCCCCCCGGCCTTGGATCAATTCCTAAAGGAATTTTTTTAAGGAGGGCTTAGATTAGATTTTCTTTAGCATTTGCCCCCCCCCCCCGTTGATTTTCGGCTAGGCGGCCTTTTATTTTGGACACTAATAAGTGTCACATCAGGTGCGAGCACAAGGCAACTCCGAACGTTTTTTATGACAAATTTAGTCACGCGAGTATGACAACTTTGGTTGGCAAGCATGACAACTTCGTGCTTTCGTTTATTTTTTGATAGAAACTCGCCGTGTCTCACTGAAATTTGTCACCCTTGCGTGATTGAAATTGTCATGGAAAAACGTCACGGCCGGAGTGCCACACACCTGGGTGTGTCACTTATCATTTAGGTTTCTTTTTGCAGGGACCCAACAGTCAACCTTAATGCACACACAAACACAAGTTACACAATGACCAACAATACACCACACGAGCATGCGTTCACACATTTAGGCTGCCAAACGGAGAGACACGCACGCAGGCGCAGGCTCTTCTTTTCACAGTTCCCCTCCCTAGCCGGGTGGCTGGGAGTATCCAAGGTAGAGAAATGTTGCTAGCACACCCGCCCGTGTCAACGGCTAGAGAAATGTTGACCTCTCAATTGTCTCCCCGGGCCATCATCACCATGCATCGATCCACAGACCCTTTATCACTTGACATGCATGCAGATCGGCGTGCACGGCCATCTACGAGCAGCAGATGCAGCTCGTGGCGTGGGGTGGCGAAGTGTAGGCTGTAGCGTATGTGTAGTGTAGACCGGTGGGGAGCCCCGCCGACCCCGCGGGACAAGGCCTCGTGATGGCCGCAAAGACACTTTTTCTCGTCCTTGTTCTGTTTACACGTCCGGTGCAGACCAAACGATCGAGGCAACCACGCGACCCCGTATAAGAAGGAAAGGCATGCGGAGGCGGAGGTGATCCGAGTGGCACCAAGCCACGACGGATGCCGGCGCCCCACCCGGGCTTTGGCCTTCCATCGCATGGAGAACGGCAAAACCCGCAGCCACGAGCCAGTAGCCACCTCCCACTAGTCCTGGCCGCCTAGGGTGTGAAAGCCAAATGGGAAACGACTTCACGCAATAAGGATGCTACGTATCGCATGCTACGCCTGCACCGCATGAGCATGCCCTTGCAGAGCTGCGCGCCACGGCCTGCCCACAGGCCGGCCGGCAGCATGCACGCACACCCTACCCGTACCCTGTCCGGCCTCGTTGACAACACAAAGCAACATGACACAATCGAGGCCCCGTCCTCGACTCGATCATACAGTATCGTCTCAGCAGCATCTGCGACTCCGCATGATCTCGATCCCTTCAACCGAACTCGACACAATTGTACGTACGGTACGTACGTGCTCTACCGCCACGCGCGCGCGGTCCAGACGCATAGCGAGTGAGAGAGAGGGCGCGAGAGCAACAGTGCGTGCACGTAGCAGAGCAGCTAGCAGGTATAGCAGCCCCAACACCTCTCTTTCTCGTGGACGCGCGCGCTGGGAAAGGGACACGTGATGCCGCGTTTGTCCGCTAGCTCTTGGAGCCACCCCCGGGCTTTGATGCGTGGAATATTTGATGTGGAAAGGGTTGCAGCTGTTGCCTATGCACGATTCCAAAACTTACAAACCCACACCCCTGCCCCACACAACATATATTCATTTTTCTCCCTTCTTCTGTTTATTGTTTCAAGCATAGTATCATTCATGGTCACATGCGAGCAGTGCCGACCCTGATGCCAGGCAGCCACCTCCTATAGCTAGCCCAGGCCCAGCTATGGCAACAAGCCAACAAAAACCACAAGCTTCAATCAATAGTTCGCCTGTGTGTGTGTGTGGTCACGAACGAGAACGAACAAATTTGAGCCGAGAGAGACCGAATTAATGGAGCTGGAAGTTATGGCTGGTTGCATGCATATTATTGCGCACGACGACCTGACTAGTCGGCTGGCCGCGTCGCCACAATGATGCAGCGTTTTGAATGGGAATTCAGGGTTCGTTCCTTTCCTGCTGTGTTAAATGAAGGCTGCCATGAAATCATGGGGATTCCCTCGAACAAGACAAGCAGGAGATACAAACATTTATCATCACCGAGGCATGGCCAAAAGGACACCAGCTCCCTCTTCTTGCTTGCATCCATCTTGGAGTTCTATTCTATCTATATAGGTCAATGTAGGCGATGATGGTAACGATGGAAAGAAACTACAGCGGCAAAAAGAAAAGAGACACAAAGAAGTTCTCTAGCTAGCCGCTGCTTTGAGTACATGCGTGTACGTGTGAAGACAGATGAACCAGACGATCATATCTCACATCCATCCATCAATGCAGACAAACAACACAAAACAAAAACTAAAGCCTGCGTGTACCATTCCTAGAAGGTTTCACTGTGTGCGGTTGTAGCATCCATTTTGCTGCCAT
Organism: Triticum aestivum; assembly: GCF_018294505.1. Classification (NCBI taxonomy): domain Eukaryota; kingdom Viridiplantae; phylum Streptophyta; class Magnoliopsida; order Poales; family Poaceae; genus Triticum; species Triticum aestivum. The sequence continues at coordinate 59,914,484 of NC_057802.1, forward strand.
GGAAGATCTCTTCGCCATAAATTTTAACTTTTGCCCTCGGATGGCAAAGGACTACTAGTACATTCTATGGATTATCTTTGCATTTCTTTACTGAGAAAAGGTGCGTAAAAGCTAGCTAACACTGCTAATTAATCAACACATAAGCCCATTCCTTGAGCCTAGCTGAAAGATTTGCATGGAACTACAAGGAATACTGTTATCTTCTGTGCTTGAACCCATACATACATGTTACCCAACAGGAAAGAAAAAAACAGAACTATTGGCATGTTCTTTCTTAGTACAACTGTAGTATGATTAGTGTTTTGGATAATATAATAATTCCTTAAGGGATTTATTTTTAGAAAAAATGAAATATTCAATACTTCTAAATAAGCTGAGCATGCTAAATGAAATGAAGAAGATGTGTTATTTAGGGTGCCTCGACTATTGGTACGTTTATTAATTAAAGTAGTTGCATTTTCTTTTGCAAATGAATTAATGTAGTTACATATGCAATATTTGAGCTTAAATGCTAGTATAGGGATTGTCGAGGAAAGCTATATTTTTCGGTTGTGCTTACAATCTGCTAAAGTGTTATATTTCAGCTTAAATGTTACTGATATATCAAGATGTGGATATAATCAGCTGCAATTAAACAATACAGTATATGCTACCAAAAATGTCAAAATGGTCTGATCACTTGAAAAATAGGAATGCAACTGTTCAACAGTGCAGGGTATAGGGCACTCCTACATGGAGTGCACATTTTATTATTTAACAACACATTTGCTTTAACTGTAATATACAGATGTCAGTTCATTTTTTAGAGTACTTGGTTAATAAATGCTCCCAAATGCAATATACTACATAAGGTGTTTGAAATATACTCCCTAGGTATCTAGACAAATCTAAGACAAGAATTTTGGGATGGAGGGAGTAATAATTATTATTAATAGTCTATTTGTTAAGTCTCACGCCGTACAACAGGTATATCAGCATTCAGCATTCAGATGTTTTCACAAGCTGTTTTAGCTTGCAAAAACGTTTTATGTTGTGGGACACAGGGAGTATTCTCTAGTAAACAGAACTGTGGTAAACGTTAATTCATCTCATAAACTGCTTATCTACCCACATAAACGACATGAACACTGGTAGTAACAGATGTATGGAAAGAAGGGCTAAATCATCTTTATTACAACAGCCACATGGATTAATTATGATATATAGCATGAACAAGAATTTATTTGCAAGTTCCATATATATAGCAAGTGAACTGAAGAGCCCATTCCTCCTCCAAGAAAAAAAAGATAAATTGAGTAGCAAGCAAAATTAAAGAACTTGATTTTGCTTTATCGACCTGAAGGCTGAATCCAACTTACTGATCAGTGTGATTAACCTTGTAGTAGTATATGATCGAGCAATGCCGGACGCTTGATGATGTTTTAGTCCATTGCATGCCGCATCAAATCATCAACCTGGACATGGTTCGGTTCATCAATGGTGAGCTTAGCCAGCTGATTGTGAGGTTGATTACTAGCCATGCCATGGGTTGCTGCTCTGTGGCCCTTGCTGGTCGTACGCCGCCCTCGCCGAGGCCGACGTGGGCATGCAGGGATCGAAGCCTGCCATGCTGAGTATGTCGCCGTGGGAGAAGGCCCGCAGACCCAGGAAGTCCCTCGTGAGGCCGTCGTTTGCGCCCCCGGCATTGCCTATACCTCCGCCGCTGGCGCCGGCATTGCCGGCGGTACGATTGGCACTGGGTCTCTGGTCCACTCCGAACTGAGCCGGCGACTCGAACGCGTGCCCGAATCCCACGCCGACGGCGGTGCTTGTCGCCGCGCTGCTACTAGTAGCGGCAGCAGGTGCATTGTTGGTGACGTTGGTGATGGCGACGCTGCTGCTGAAGGTGCTCGCCGCCATCTGGCCTTGGCCCGACGGCCGGCTCAGCGTTGCACCCATCTGTGCCGCCTTCTGGAGCAGCGCGGTGGCCGACATGTGAGACGAGGCCGTCGCCCCGGCCGACGACGAGGGAAATGACGCGAAGCTCATGCCCACAGGCTGCGTGCTGCTCTCCGGCGTGGAGCTCGCGTTGAACTCCTGCTCCATCCTGGCCGTCCCGAACATGGCCTGGGCGCCCTCGCCGCCCATCTCCAGCTGCTGCTGCTCCGATAGCCACGGCTGCGCGAACTGCTGCTGCTGCTGTTGCTGCTCCCGCTCCCTCTTGAGGCACAGTTCTTGGATCAGCCCGTGGCCGCCACCGAGCGAGCTCGACGGGTCCATCACGGCCGGCATCTGGAACCCAGCGCCGCCGCCTCCGCCGTGCGAGTAGAGCATCCCCGGATGCTGCTGCTCCTCCACGGCCACAGCCACGGCCCTCGCACTCTCCTCCGCCAGCGCGTCGCAGAAGGCCCTGTGCGTGATGAAGCTGTCCCGCCTGCAATTAGTCAACGCATGCACGCACACGCACACATCGTCAGCGTGTCATGCATGGCCATGGCAGTGCCGCAGTGGCATGCGCGCGCAGGACGGAGAAGAAGAAGAGTGAGGCCGGAGGAGAGACGTGCCTTGAGAAGAGCGTGCCGCAGTCGCATCGGTACTCGCGGGTGCCGCAGACCTTGGAGTGGGCCTTCCAGTCGGACTGCACGGCGTAGCGCTTGGCGCACTTGTCGCACTTCCACTTCTTCTCGCCGTGCTTGCGGCTGAAGTGCTTCTTGATGCCGGTGAGGTCGCCGAGCGCGCGGGAGCGGTCGTGGTGGACGCACCCGGGCTCCGGGCACACGTACACCTTCTTGCGCACCACCTCGTTGGGGTTCCGCTGCTTGAGCTTCCAGGGGAGGTTGTGGCCGCGCCGGTGCAGCTGCAGGTTCTGGTCCCGCTGGAACCCCTTGCCGCAGATCTCGCACACGTACCGGTTCGTCGCCATCAGCGCCCGCGGCGACAGCGCGATCACCTCCGCGTCAGGGTCTATACCGCAAAACGAATTGATCGATGGATGAAATCCTCTAAATCAAGAATCAAATAACCAAGAACAGCATATAGTCGATCAGAAGGAGAATTCACCTGGATTTCCCGGGAGGCTGCGCTTCTTCTTGGAAGGAGGCGGGAGGGGGTGGGAGGAGACGCTGGTCTGGTCGCCGGAGGCGGAGGTGAGATTCGACATGTTCTCGTCGGCGGCGAGGGCCAGCTGCTGCTGCTGCTGAATTGCCGCGAAATCCTTGAGCATCATCTCGATCCTCTCTTCTCCCCCCTCGATCGATCAACCAGCCAGCTAGCTGCTGCTGCCGAATTCCTGATCAGCTCCACACACACACACGGATCAGATCTCGCGGGCGGGCGATCCGATCATGTGAGCCCTGTGACCTGACGGCAGCTGCTGCATGCGGTGGTGGTACTTGCAGATTTGCAGCAGTTGCACTACCCACGCCCAGCCGCGGTGGGGACGCCTCTCTCCTTGAATCCTGAGGCCAGGGACTAGTAGTACAGCAACTTGCTAGGCTCGCTGATGTGGAACCATGGAGGCGGCTATTGCGAGCAAGAACCGAGGTAGGCGATCGACTGAGCTATCGGAGCAACCGGCCGACGAGCTGCGCTGGGAGCTGGTAGAGTGGGGCTGAAGGAAGAGGCTAGTAATAAGCTATGCCAACCAGGTAGGAGGAGTCAGCCAAGCTAAGACTAGGGTTGATTGCTAGGGAGAGAGAGAGAGAGGGGGGGAGAGATGCGGATGGATGAGGGTAGGAGGCAGGCGCAAGTGTGCGGCCATCCACCCATTCCATTCCATGCCCGCCCGCAATCACACTGTACTCCCACACCACTCTCTCTCTCTCTCTCTAAAAACAAACAGGAGGAGCCGGCCGGCCCACACGGGGCGCCGGGGCCGCTGTCTTTTCCCTTGGCCTCTCTCTATCTCTCTCTCTCTCGTGTGACTTCTGATGCACCGGGCTCGAGAAATCCCCTCCGCTGTACCTTCTGCCACTGCTCACTAATCCCATTCCCATTCGGCGCCCTGTGCAGGGGATTAGGAATAATGAATGGTGGTGATCTTGCTCCGTGCCATGCCGTGGTGGGTTCTGCGGTGCCGTGCCGTGCTATGGTGTGGTGTGGTGGCGGCAACAGTGCTACAGGCCTGGAATTGTGGATCTTGAATCCTTGTGCGACGCCTTTTTTCTCAGAGGAGCGTGTGTGTGCGCGTGGACGTGCTCTGTTTTGCACCGAAAATTGTTTAGATACCGTCGAAGTTCAAAATGATATCTTTATTTCACAGTATTCAGGGGTTGGTATTTCTGTATGGTTAGGAGTGTTTTCTTTCTTATATCAATCAGCTATTTTTTTTCTCCACGTCTGGCTTTCCGAATCTCATGATCGGAAAAAGTGTTTTCTTTCTTATCCACCTTTTGTGTTTCCAGTCAAATGTTTCGTTCAGGGCTAATTTGATTCACATGAATTTTATAGGAATTTTGGACGACTAGAATTCATTTCCTATTGTGGTTGTGAGATTTTCTCTAAGAATTTTCTTACTACTTCTTGTATGATTTCCAGCATCCACACAAAATCTTTGAAAGAATCCTTTGTTTTTTTGTCATGCAATCGAACTAGCAAAATTCTGTAGGATTGAGATGAGTGTGACATTTTAATCCAATGTTTTCCCTATTCCTAAGTTTTAGGATCCTGTGAATCAAGAAGACCCTCAAACGGGATTCAATATATGTGGCGCGGAATGGCATGTTCCAATGCTGCCTATGGAGGGCCGTTGCTTGGAATGAGAACCTGTTTCATGGGGAAAGAGTTTTCGAGATCAACTACTCAATTTCAATGAATTTCACCTTTGCTCATACCTGAAATTCTTGGTACCTTGCCAACATTTATGGTCATTGTCTTTCATCAACTAGTTTCAAAACATTCAAATGACAGATGACACTGATTGACTTGTTCTAAGTGATTTTCATTATATTACATCCTACCTGGTTCCACACGTATAGTTGAAATTGGTTCCTACCTGGTTCAAAGCTGGAGGTAACTTTCAATATATGCTTCTATTCAATGTGGCTACTAATGCTCTTGAGCTAGTTGAAATTCCCCTTGAAAGACAAATTTTACCTCGAGCGGTTGTTGTTTTTGCTCGGAATCTTGGACACTAAGCTATCACAACACTTATGCACATGCCCTTTCGAGACCTATTTTTGATCATGTGTCACGCACCATTCAAAAGTGGCAGTTCTATGCCAAAGTCCATTCGCGTTTGAAAATTATTGGATTAGCATAGTGAGTTCAACGAAGTGGTTAAAACCATTTTGGAGTAGGATGTGTTGGCTGGAGATAGTGCTATGAAAACCACTGCTAAATTTAAAAGAATAAGAAAAGTTATAAAATATGTTTTATGACTTTATCAAAAGAGCATAGTAGTGATGATACTCTTTAGAGTGACTAACATTTAGGAACCCTTCGAGGAATATGCAGTCTGATACTATGAAGAGTTTTCCTCGCACGAGAGTTATCACCCTTCATGGTTAGAGAGGCATTCACGGATAGTTCATCAATGAGGGTTTGCAAAACCCACATGTTCTTCTTTGGAGGCTTGTTCCTGCAATTATCACCAACATAGCGAGCAAATATTTCTCCATTTTTTCTTGAACAATTTATAGTTCGAGTCAAATGACTAATCATCAATAGATAGAGTAATGCAATCATAACCCGGGAGCAAAGAAAGATCAATAGGGTATTCCTTCGTGAGCACCCATTGGATCTTGGGATATTGCTCCGGAGTCCAGCAGGTACCATATGCATTTAAGTTTCTCTAAAAACCTACCCCTTCCTTTCTAGGGTTCTTGTAAAGAATTGACTTCTTGAGAACATCGCAAAGGGTTTAATACTCTTTGAGTGTTTTTGAACATGTCTGTCTTAAGTAGGTTCTTCAACATAGCATTTTCATCAATAAGAGTAGTAGTTTCCTTGAATGAGGGTTAGTAACCGCATTAGCGGTAGACGCAATATTCGCAGAGGTGTCTGATGTTCCAGCAGAGGAATTAGCATTTCCATGTTCTAAGAATTTTAAACTAGGTGGATCAAATTCCTCCTATGAAGCACTAATTTGCTCAGCAAGGAGAGAATCGATTTCCATCCGAAGATCATCATGAACCACTCTCAGATATTCGAGTTCTTTTTCCCTTTTGAGATAATCATAGGTAAGTCTGTGGTGATCAACTGAGAGAGAATCATGACGACAGGATAGTTCCTCAAATTTTGACAAAAAAGTATGATGCTCTATAGTTAACATTTGGATTTTCTCCATCTCCTCGACCAACAAACTTTCTTGCTTCCTAACAGTCTTATGTTGTTTTTCCATAGAGTCTTATTGCTTAGTGGCAATTTTAATAAGGCAAATGTTTCTATGCGGTGCGCCGGCCGAAACTTCGGTCGGTCAGACCAATTCGTCCGCATGTGCGACCACGTAGGCAGCTGACCCACCCACCACCAACGCCTGTTTTCTGACCTTGTTATCTCTTCATGCATCTTTCATCCCAAGGATTCCTTTTCTATGCCACAGCCTATCACACATCGTCTTCTACCTCTCTTTCTCCACCTCCCTTCTCGTGCTAGGACCATCGGGTCGCCCGTACTGCAACGTGTGACGAGGTATTGGAACTCCAGCTAAGTGCTCCAGCGAGCTTCTCCTGTGCCGAGCGGCAGCAGCGAACAAAGCTACAACCGGCTGGAACCACTGAGTTTGCAGTGCTGGAAACGACAAGTTATGGTGTGGAGCAGTAGTTCATGTTGATGGACCCATGCATCACAAATGTTGGAACCAACACGGAGGCGCGGCAAGCCAGCGATGCTTCAACCAACATAGATTTTTGCTTCAACCGCCCGGCGAAGGAGCTGGAACCACAACAGATGGTGTTGCGACTGATAGAGCTACGTATTTTTTTTGTTGGGACCGACTTCTATTGAAGCTGTAACCGGGCATTTTTTTTTGCTAGAACCGACTTCCACCGGAGTTGCAACCGACATTTTTGCTTTGCTGGATATGTCACCGGTGAAGCGCAAAAAGTCTGCATCTCCCTGGTTCTGGAGTTGAAACCATTGTGATAGAAGCTCGAACCATTCTGCGCAGATGCTACAACCACGACATAAATTTGCTGGAGCGGGTTGCAGCATGATACATCAATGGCTTGAGATGTTGGAACCGTTGTGTTGGATGCAACAAGGACGCATTTTTTGCTGGAGCCGGCTGTGGTGTACTGGAAAGGGAGGGGGAGGAGGGATGGGGACGGTCAACTGCTAGTAACGGCGATGGCTGGAGTTGGGTATGCTGCAACGACGACCGGGTAGCGAGGGCGTGTTGGGCCAGGTTTTTCTGCTGTAAGGGGCATAGCTGCCGCGCTAACCTGGCGGCAAGTTCGACAAGCGGCAAGGGCGGCCAACTGATACCATACGGCGAGGGCAGCAGGCTATTCTATGGCGCTCGTCTTTGGCTGGGTGGGCAGCGCTCGATTCGCTCTGGTCAGTTCGCGCTCGCATGATTTGGGGAGAAAAGATGTTCGCGGGATAAAAGCGGAGCCTTATCCAGCGGCTAAAAATCGTTGTATCTAGTGACTAGGACATGACCGACCGAAGTTTCGGCTGGTGCACCGGCGCCTAGCACTCACCTTTTAATAAGCTTAGAATATTTGGATTTCTTGTCATCCATATCCTCAAAGGATGAACCATAAGACGCCTCATCCTTGGATTCCCGAGGAGTTACCTTTGAGGCTTTTGCCATTGATGTCTGCTAGAACTATGTCGGTATTTCCCCAAAGAGGAAGAGATGATGCAGCACATCAACAATAGGTATTTCCCTCAGTGATGAGACCAAGGTTATCGAACCAGTAGGAGAACCAAGCAACACTACGTAAACAACACCTGCACACAAATAACAAATACTCGCAACCCGACGTGTTAAGGGGGTTGTCAATCCCTTTCGGGTAATGGCGCCAGAAATTGGCAAGAGGACGTGAGAAAGTTGTAATAAGTTGGTAAATAGATCGCCAAATAAAATAAAGTGCAGCAAGGTATTCTTGTATTTTTGGTTTAATAGATCTGGAAATAAAAGCAAATAAAAAATAGATCGCAAAGGCAAATTTAATAAAGAAGAGACCCAGGGGCCGTAGATTTCACTAGTGGCTTCTCTCGAGAAAAATAGCAAATGTTGGGTGAACAAATTACTGTTGGGCAATTGATAGAACTTCAAATAATCATGATGGTATCCAGGCAATGATCATTATATAGGCATCACGCCCAAGATTAGTAGACCGAATCCTGCTTGCATCTACTACTATTACTGCACACATCGACCGCTATCCAGCATGCATCTAGTGTATTAAGTTCATGGAAAAATGGAGTAATGCAATAAGAACGATGACACGATGTAGACAAGATCTATTTATGTAGAAATAGACCCCATCTTGTTATCCTTAATGGCAACGATACATACGTGTCGGTTCCCCTTCTGTCACTGGGATCAAGCACCGTAAGATCGAACCCATCACAAAGCACCTCTTCCCATTGCAAGATAAATAGGTCAAGTTTGCCAAACAAAACCCAAATATCAGAGAAGAAATACGAGGCTATAAGAAGTCATGCATATAAGAGATCAATGAAAACTCAAATAACTTTCATGGATAAAAACATAGATTTGATCATAAACGCAAAGTTCATCGGATCCCAACAAACACATCGCAAAAAGAGTTACATCATATGGATCTCCAAGAGACCATTGTATTGAGAATCATAAGAGAGAGAGAGAGAGAGAGAGAGAGAGAGAGAGAAAGGAAGCCATCTAGCTACTAACTACGGATCCCTAGGTCTATAAAGAACTACTCACGCATCATCGGAGAGGCACCAATGGGCATGATGAACCCCTCCGTGATGGTGTCTAGATTGGATCTGTGGTTTCTGGAACTTGCGGTGACTGCAATTGATTTTCGTCGACTCCCCTAGGGTTTCTGGAATATTGGGGTATTTATAGATCAAAGAGGCGGTGCGGGAGGCCACCGAGGTGGGCACAAGCCACCTGGGCGCGCCTGGGGGCCCATGCGCGCCCTGGTGGGTTGTGACCCCCTCGGGGCACCCCCAGGTGCTTCTCCGGCCCATTGGGTGTCTTCCAGTCCATAAAAATCCACAAAAAGTTTCGCTGCGTTTAGACTCCGTTTGATATTGATTTCCTGCGATGTAAAAAACATGCAGAAAACAGCAACTGGCACTGGGCACTATGTCAATAGGTTAGTACCAAAAAATGATATAAAATGACTATAAATTATTGTAAAACATCCAAGAATGATAATATAACAGCATGGAACAATCAAAAATTATAGATACGTTGGAGGCGTATCAACATCCCCAAGCTTAATTCCTGCTCGTCCTCGAGTAGGTAAATGATAAAAACAGAACTTTTTATGTGGAGTGTTGCCTAACATATTCATCACATATTCTTTTCTTTATAGCATGGACTTTTGGACTTTATATGGTTCAAAGCAATAGTCTAGTTTTGACATGAGACTTAGATACTCAAGCATATCAACAAGCAACCATGTCTTTCAAAATATCAACGCTAAAATAAGTAATCCCTAGCCCATTATGCTCAATCATTGGTCCATTCATGAAACACACTCGCATATTAGCTACACCCAATGCTCAAGTACGATCATAGTGCCCCTTAGTTGGTGCTTTATAAGAGAAGATGGAGACTCAAATTAAAGTAAAAATTGCATAAAGTAAAAGAAAGACCCTTCGCGGAGGGAAGTAGGGATTGTTAGAGGTGCCAGAGATCAAAAGAGAAAAAGATAGATAAAAACATTTTGGGAGGCATGATTTTCCTGTCAATGAGAACGATCGAGAAGTTCCCAATACTTTCCATGCTAGATATATCATAGGCGGTTCCCAAACCGAAATTAAAGTTTATTCCTTTTTCCACCATACTTTCACTTTCCATGGCTAACCGTATCCACGGGTGCCTTCCATGCCAACACTTTCCAAGGAATTTATTATTTGACAACATAAAGTAAATTCATTTTTTATTTCGGGACTGGGCATCCCTAATACCTTTGCCTTACTCTCATGCAATGACAAGTGAATAAACACTCATCATGAGAACAACATATCTAGCATGGAAATATATTAGCCACCCCCTACCGTTTCATGAGCGGTACGAGCACACAAAAGAGAAGTTTATTTTGAAAATTAGAGATGGTACATGCAAATTTGCTTAGAACGACACGGAAATACCACATATAGGTAGGTATAGTGGACTCATGTGGCAAAACCGGTTTAAAGGATTTTGGATGCACAAGTAGTGATCATACTTAGTGCAAAATGAAGGCTAGCAAAAGATTGAGAAGCGACAAACCAAGAGACAAAAAATCTCATAAGCGAGTTTTAAGCATAATTAACACCAAATAATGCACCACAAGTAGGATGTAATTTCATTGCATAACTATTGACTTTCGTGCTTGCATAGGGAATCACAAACCTTAACACAAATATTCTTACTAAAGCACAATTACTCATCAACATGACTCACATATCACATCATCATATCTCAAACCTATTACAAAGAATCAAGTTTATTTTGTCCAATGATCTTCATGAAAGTTTTTGTTATATCCTTCTTGGGTATCTATCACTTTGGGACTAATTTTCATATGTTGATTTTGATAAGCTCAAACAAATATAAGTGAAGATCATGAGCATAAAATTTCGTTCTCTCAAATTAATTTAAGTGAGGCAAGAGAGAATTTCTCAAAAAATAACAAAGCACACCATGCTAAAAAATATGTAAGTGAAGCACTAGAGCAATTCCATAGCTCATAAGGATTTAAGTGAAGCATAGAGAGCAATTCTAAAAAGTCATGGCATAATTTTGGCTCTCTCAAATAGGTGTGTGCAGCAAGGATTCATGACTTAAAACAAAAAGCAAAACAAGCAAAGACCCATATCATACAAGACGCTCCAAGCAAAACTCATAGTATGTGACGAATAAACATATAGTTCCGGGTGAAATACCGATGGTCGTTAGAAAAAAGAGGGGGTGCCACTCGGGCATCCCCAAGCTTAGTTGCCTGCTTCTCTTTGGATAATAGCTTGGGATGCCATGGGAATCCCCAAGCTTAGGCTCTTCTTACTTTGTATTCCTTCATACATCGTAACATCACCCAAAACATGAAAACTTCGATCACACAAAACTCAACAAAACCTACCGTGAGATCCGTTAGTATAAGAAAGCAAATCACAACTGTAAGTACTGTAGCAAACCAATTCATATTTTATTCTTGCATTATATCTAATGTATTCCAACTTTTCTATGGCAAAAACTATTCAAAGGAAACCATAGAATCATCAAAACAAGCACACAACGCAAAGAAAACAGAATCTATCAAAAACAGAACAGTCTGTAGCAATCTGAAAACTTCGAATACTTATGTTACTCCAAAAATTCTGTAAAATTAGGACAAAATGGGCAATTTGTATATAAATCTTGTGTAAGAAATTCAGAGCAAAATAACATTTATGTGATTTATTAAAATTATTTTTTTGGGCGCAAAAGTTTCTGTTTTTCAGCAAAATCAAATCAACTATCACCCAACGAGATCCTAAAGGCTTTGTTTGGCACAAACACTAACTTAAACCACAAAAACACTTCTAACCAGAGGCATAATTGGGTATTTTATTGAAAACAGAAAGAAAACCAAAAAGCAAAAAGATACAAGTTGGGTTGCCTCCCAACAAGGGCTATCGTTTTACGCCCCTAGCTAGGCATAAAATTTCAACGATGCTCACACGAAAGATAATAATTGAAACAAAAGAGAGCATCATGAAACATGTGACAAACAAATTTAAGTCTAACATACTTCCTATGCATAGGAATTTTATAGGAAAACAAATTGTCAAGACAAAAAATATCTAACATACGCAAAGGAGAGGAATAAAACATTGACAATCTCAACATAACGAGAGGAAATTTAATAACATGAAATTTTATGCAGCCTTATTTTCCTCTATCATAATAATTATATGTAGGATCATAATCAAATTCAATAATATAGCTATCACATAAAATTTTCTCTTCATGATCCACATGCATAAAAGGTTCACAATCTTCCAAGATAGTGGGATTAACATCAACTAAAGTCATGACCTCTCCAAACCCACTTTCATGAAAAATTTCGCAAGATTGAATACTCTCCAAATACGTGGGATTATTTTTACCTAAAGTTGACGCTCTTCCAAATCCACTTTCAATATTATTGGAAACATATTCATCATGAGGGTTAAATACATTTTCAAGATCATAAGAATCATTATCACCCCAATCATGATCATTGTAATAAGTAGTGGACATAGCAATATTAGCATCCCCAAGCTTGGGGTTTTGCATATTATTAGCACAATTGACATTAATAGAATTTAAAATAACATCATTGCAATCATGCTTTTCATTCAAGGAGTTATCGTGAATTACTTCATCAATTTCTTTTAGCACTGCATCACAATTTTCAGATTCATAAATTTCTAGCAAAACTTCATAAAGATAATCTAGTGCACTCAACTCACTAGATTTTGGTTCATCATAATTGGATCCTTTGAAAAGATTAGCAAGTGGATGAAGATCCATAACAATAGATTTTAGCAAGCGAAGATGCAAGCAAATAGCAGACACATGGCACACAAGCAAAGAAGAGATCTGACGAGAAAACGGCGAATGAAAAAGAGGGCGAATAAAACAATAAATTTTTGGGAAGTGAGGGAGAGGAAAACGAGAGGCAAATGGCAAATAATGTAAATTGCAAGGAGATGAGATTTGTGATTAGGAACATGGTAGATGTTGATGGTGTCTCCCCGGCAACAGCGCCAGAAATTGGCACGTGGCCGGGAGACTATCTTGACTTGATCCTCCCCGGCAACAGCGCCAGAAATTCTTTTTGATGTCTGCTAGAACTACGTCGGTATTTCCCCAAAGAGGAAGGGATGATGCAGCACAGCAACGGTTGGTATTTCCCTCAGTGATGCGACCAAGGTTATCGAACTAGTAGGAGAATCAAGCGACACTACGTAAACAACACCTGCACACAAATAACAAATACTCGCAACCCGACGTGTTAAAGGGCTTGTCAATCCCTTTCGGGTAACAGCGCCAGAAATTGGCAAGAGGAAGTGAGAAAGCTGTAATAAGTTGATAGATAGATCGCCAAATAAAATAAAGTGCAGCAAGGTATTTTTGTATTTTTGGTTTAATATATATGAAAATAAAAGCAAATAAAAAATAGATCACAAAGGCAAATTTAATAAAGAAGAGACCCGGGGCCGTAGATTTCACTAGTGGCTTGTCTAGAGAAAAATAGCAAACCGTGGGTGAACAAATTACTGTTGGGCAATTGATAGAACTTCAAATAATCATGATGATATCCAAGCAATGATCATTATATAGGCATCACGTCCAAGATTAGTAGACTGACTCCTGCCTGCATCTACTACTATTACTCCACACATCGACCGCTATCCAGCATGCATCTAGTGTATTAAGTTCATGGAAAAATGGAGTAATGCAATAAGAACGATGACATGATGTAGACAAGATCTATTTATGTAGAAATAGACCCCATCTTGTTATCCTTAATGGCAACGATACATACGTGTCGGTTCCCCTTCTATCACTGGGATCAAGCACCGTAAGATCGAACCCATCACAAAGCACCTCTTCCCATTGCAAGATAAATAGATCAAGTTGGCCAAACAAAACCCAAATATCGGAGAAGAAATACGAGGCTATAAGCAATCATGCATATAAGAGATCAAAGAAGATTCAAATAACTTCCATGGATAAAAACATAGATCTGATCATAAACTCAAAGTTCATCGGATCCCAACAAACACACCGCAAAAAGAGTTACATCATATGGATCTCCAGGAGACCACTGTATTGAGAATCAAAAGAGAGAGAGGAAGCCATCTAGCTACTAACTACGGACCCGTAGGTCTACAAAGAACTGCTCATGCATCATCGGAGAGGCACCAATGGGCATGATGAACCCCTCCCTGATGGTGTCTAGATTGGATCTGTGGTTTCTGGAACTTGCAGCAGCTGGAATTGATTTTCGTCGACTTCCCTAGGGTTTCTGGAATATTGGGGTATTTATAGAGCAAAGAGGCGGTGCGGGAGGCCACCGAGGTTGGCACAACCCACCTGGGCGCGCCTGGGGCCAGGCGCACCCTGGTGGGTTGTGACCCCCTCGGGGCACCCCCCAGGTGCTTCTCCGGCCCATTGGGTGTGTTCTGGTCCATAAAAAATCCACACAAAGTTTCGCTGCGTTTGTACTCCGTTTGATATTGATTTCGAGCGATGTAAAAAACATGCAGAAAACATCAACTGGCACTGGGCACTATGTCAATAGGTTAGTACCAAAAATGATATAAAATGACTATAAAATGATTGTAAAACATCCAAGAACGATAATATAACAGCATGGAACAATAAAAAATTATTGATACGTTGGAGGCGTATCAGTCATGAAGTAATATGTATGCGGTTCATCATCATTGTTAGCATCATTATTGAAGAAGCTCGATGCAGGTGTGGATGCACATGCAATGCCAAATGTACTAGAGTTGGAGTCCTTGGTAGAGGATTCTTCTTCGGCAGCATAAGACTCAAAAACTTCTTCTTTGAAATCCATTTCCTTCCCAATATATGCCTTGGCCTTGTGAGAGCTTTTCTTTCTATTGGAGTGTGACTTCAAGGAAGAACTCTCCCTCTCATTGAAATTATTATTATCATCATCATCAACAAAGCTCTTACTCTTGCCTTTGGTGCTTTTGCTGCTTCCCATGTTGAAACTCCCACTGACTCTAGCTTCAGCTTCCCACATTGGCCAATCAGAGATCAAGTTTCCAAATTTCTTGCATTTAAAGCAGGAATTTTCTCCACTGGAATTTGAGCTTGAGGTGGATTTTGAGTTACTCTTGGTGTTCTTCTTCGAAACTGATTCTTCTTCAAAATGATTGAAGGGTTTCATGATTAATAGGAGGTCTTTGGTAATGCTTTCAGAATCATCAGAATCTTCCTAAGCATTTTCCTTGACTTCTGAGGAAGATTCGATAGCAGCTTCGATCGCGTGGCTTTTGAAGTAATTGGAGCCATACAAGTCTCTCTTCTCTCTTCTTATTCCTCGTGAGTGTTAAGTCTCTCAGTAACATCAGCAGGGTCGAGGTCTTTATAATCTAGTCATTCTTTGATCATCAGAACCAAAGTATGGAAAGAACTATCAAGTGAATGCAACAACTTCTTCATTATCTCATGATCAGTAGTGTCCTCAACACAAAGACGTTGCAAATTACCAGAGGTATCACACACACGATCAAACATGCCTTGGATCTTTCCATTTTCAATCCTTTTGAAGTGATTGAACTTGTTACAAAGAGTATCAATGCGAGACTCTTTGTGAGTGGAAACACCTTCATTTATCTTCTCGAGTGTGTCTCGGATTTAATGAGACCTCTCTAATCTTTGAAAGCGAAGAAAATGAGGGTTGGAGAGATTCTGGCATATCACCCGGGTGCATGATTTTCTTCTCATCGGGAGTAATATAGTGAGAATCCTCAAGGACGTAGCCATCTCTCACAACACGCTAGGGATCTTCATCAATAGCCTTTAGACGCGTTAACATCTTCTCTTTCTAGAAAGGGTAATATTTTCCATCAAAGACAGAAATTTTCTCGGGCGACCTGAAATTAACTGATGCTGACATACTCAAAACTCCAAGGCGGTTAGACATTGAAAAGATAGACAAGGAGTACCTTCCTATATACCAATTGTTGGATCAAAAGATATCGATTACCGGGGCCTAAATAGAAGATTTAAATTTTCTTTGAAAAGCACAAAGCATAGCAGAATCATGTAAACTAAGACAAACTTCAGAAGGTATTGATTTAAATTAAAAACTATGATACACTAATGCAACATTTTTTTTGAATAGGGAAAGGCGCACGAAGCGCCAAAATTTCATTCAGCTCAGTACCATCTTACATCATGAAGTACATAGCCCTAGAAACCAAAATTGGAGAGTAGAGAAACTACAGGGCAAGACAAGTTCCTGTGAGCTGAAGCGAAACAACAAATGTCAGGTTCTGAAGCACTCATACGAACCTGATGAGGCACATTATGAGTGATGCCATTGATCTCTCTTGATATGTGGTACACCTGCGCTTGGAGATCGTGAGTAAGAGAGAAGAAATCAGCTAGAGTATTCCTAATGGTCCAAGGAACAGAAGCAACCAAAAATTCGATCCGCCGCCGCTTTTGCCAAGGTGAGGCAATGTGAGAAATGTAGGTTGAGAAATCCAAAGCCGGTTAGTGACCTAGGAAACAAGAAGAAGAGCAAGAGCTTCCGTTGAAGAGATGAGTTGGTGATTGGAGCAGAGGCTTGAATCTGCACATTAACTTATGTTTGACCCTAAAAATTTTGAGAAAACTCCAACACCTGTAGCAGCTGCTCCATTAAGAAGTCCTGGAACTTTTTTATGTCTAAAATCCGCATCACAGTAAACTTTTCGTCCTGTAATAAGAAGATCAGTCCTGAGTGTATGTCCTTGAGTAGGCATTTGATTGCTTGTCTCCTGCCTGTGAGCTTTATCATCAACATGTTCTTGATTAGAAGTATGTACTGCAATACTAGTCTATTCAGCCAAAGCCTTAACAACAATGTGAATATGATGAGGGAGAGGGTTTCGCCTAGCAAAAAGATAATCATTTCTAGATTTCAAAATGCACCACATAAAGTTTAAAATGTTGGGTATACATGCATGGGGTGATTCATATTAAGAAAGTTAAGAATAACACTTTGCATAGTGGGATGGTTTTGAATCAGAAGATCAACTTTAATGTACCAAGGATGGGCAAACCATGCTGCTCTAGCAAAATCACAAAGAAAGAAAAGATGCATTTCATTTTCATCGTTACCAAATCGACAGCAGAATTTGGAGATGTGAACTGAAAAATGACCAACTCTCATACCTGTTGGAAGTGCTTTTCGAAGAAGTCTCCAAGCAAAAGTTTGGACTCGAGGTGCCATCAGTTTCTGCTTCCAAACCTGCTTAAGAAGATCTTTAACCTGCAAAGAGATTTGAGTAGGAGTATTCCTCAAATGACTCTGAATGTCATGTAAGCATAATTTGTAAATAGACTTGGAAGTGCATTTCCCATTCGGAGTAAGATCCCAACAAAGAATATCAGGGCAGTCATCTTGAATAATTGTTGTTTGAGTAATGGTAGAGGCCAACGGTTCTTGAAAGAGTGTGTGAATAATAGTGTTGTTCCAAACCTTTTGTACTGGGACCCAGAGGTCTTTAACTTGAGCAAAAAAATGAATCGAGGAGACTAGATAATGAGTTTATTATGAATAGAGGCTGATATCTACTACACAACTTGTTCTTTTAGACTCATGTTGGGCCTCCAGGCGCAGAGTTTTGTAGGACAGTAGCAAATTTTCTTCAAGTGGATGACCTAAGGTTTATCAATCCGTGGGAGGCGTAGGATGAATATGGTCTCTCTCAAACAACCTGCAACCAAATAATAAAAAGTCTCTTGTGTCACCAACACACCAAATACAATGGTAATTTGTATAGGTGCACTAGTTCGGCGAAGAGATGGTGATACAAGCGTAGTAATGATAATAGATATTGATTTTTGTAATAGGAACAATAAAAAACAGCAAGGTGGCAATTGATAAAATGGAGCACAAACGGTATTGCAATGCTTAAAAATGAGGCCTAGGGTTCGTACTTTCGCTAGTGCAATCTCTCAACAATGCTAATATAATTGGACCATATAACCATCCCTCAACGTGCGATGAAGAATCACTCCAAAGTTCCTATCTAGCAGAAAACATAAGAAGAAATTCTTTGTAGCTATTATTTCCGATCGATCTATCCAAAAGTTCGTATAAAAATAACACCAAGTTATTCTTTCCGATCGATCTATCAAGAGTTCATACTAAAATAACACCGAGTTATTCTTTCCGATCGATCTATCAAGAGTTTGTGCTAAAATAACACCAAAACAAATCCAGATTTACTCAATCCAACACAAAGAACCTCAATGTAACACTCCGGATGTAACTTTCCATATTTGTAACTCCGACTCTTGCCATTTTCGGCTATGTGTCATGGTATTCCCTCCGTGGTCGGGTTTTGTCTTTCGCTTTGCATTTTGTTCATGTCATGCATTTCATATCATGTCATCATGTGCATTGCATTTGCATACGTGTTCGTCTCATGCATCTGAGCATTTTCCCCGTTGTACGTTTTGCAATCCGGCGCTCCTATCTCCTCCGGTGCACCCCTTTTGTTTTCTTTCATGAGCGGGTGTCAAACGTTCTCGGAATGGACCGAGGCTTGTCAAGTGGCCTTATTATACCACACGGAGAACACCGGTCAAGTTTCGTTCCATTTGGAGGTCGTTTGGTACTCCAACGGTTAACCGGGCATCCGCCAAGTCCATTTGAGTGTTGCAGCAAAACCCCCTAAAAACCAGCCCAAAACCCCTCCAAGTCATCTCCATGCTCTAGGTCATTCGATCACGATCGTGTGGGCGAAAACCGCACCTCATTTGGACTCTCCTAGCTCCCTCTACCTATATATACTCATCTCTCCCGAAATACAAACGCAGACGAACCCTAAAAAATCCCCTCGCGCCGCGCTGGACGTTTCCGCCGCCGGCCGGACAGCTCGCGCCGCCGCCCCGGACCAGTGGCGCGCTGCCACGTGGCGCCGTACGCCGCGGGCCCGCTGGCCCGTACGCCGCCGCGCGCCTCCCCCCGCTCGCCTCCTGCGCCGCGCCGCCGCCTCGCCTGCCTGCGCCGCCGCCGTGCCCCGCGCCGCCGGCCATCGTCGCCTCCCGCGCCGCGCGGTGCCCCGGCCGGCGCCGCCCTCCTCCCGCCGGACCCCGCGTCGCCGTCCTCCCTCCGGCCGCCGGCCTCACCTCCGCCCTCTCCCTCCCGTCGCCGGCGAACAGGACCCCGAGCCCGAGCCCGAGCTCTTCGGCCGATCCAGATCCGGTCAACGCCAGGTTGACCCCGAGAGCCCCCCCCCCAAATTTCCGAAGTTTTTTGCAATTTTCACAATAAGTATCCCTGTTCATAGCATCGTAACTCACTGTGCATAGCTCCGTTTCACGCGTGTGATATGTCAAATTGTTCGCCTCGTGATGCTCTACATTTTGTTCAATTGCACCATGTTCATTAGAGATCATCTTAATGCCCAAATATCTGTTGCAAGAGGGCTAGTTGCTGTTTTCTGCTGGTTCTTAACAGAACTTGGAGATTTGTCATTTCTATATCATTTAATCTGTGCA
Source organism: Triticum aestivum (assembly GCF_018294505.1). Classification (NCBI taxonomy): domain Eukaryota; kingdom Viridiplantae; phylum Streptophyta; class Magnoliopsida; order Poales; family Poaceae; genus Triticum; species Triticum aestivum. The sequence goes on from NC_057802.1 coordinate 59,933,838, forward strand.
TCTTATGGGCATGAGCTCTACATGTGTTTTGTTGGATGCCATTCCATCTTTCCAAGGGTGTATGCCATGTATTTTTGTGATCCTTGTGGTGACTAGCACAAGCATGCAAACTAGGCCCCGTAATATTTCTAATTTCAGGGACTTGGTAATTTCTCAGTCCTTGTCTGCTGTTATTTTGTTGCCATGTAAACTTGATGCTACAGAGAGATCCATCCATATTTTGGAGATGTTCAGTAAGGATGATGTGTAGATATAGTTGTAGTTGATCCATTCCTGCCCTTGTTTGCAATTATGGGGTGCCATAGCATGACTCAATCTTGCTCTACTTTTGCTATAAAATATTTCTGGCAGATTCTTAACATGATATGCAATTTTGCCAAGCATGTTGTAGTTGATCCATACATGCTATGCTTTTGTTCTTGCCAGGGATAGCTTCATAAACATTCCATCTTGCTGTAAGTATGCTTGTTTTGTCATGCATTGCTCTGTAGTGAGTGCATCAAGCTCACAAAGAGGCCTTCATATTATTATTTCTGCCATGCTCTATTTTCTGCTAAGTCTGAAACCTGATAACGAAACTTGCTATGTTTACAAGGTTGCCATCATATCTTCTGGTCCTTTTTGGCTTATGGTCAGTAAGTGAATTTTTTCATGTGCTTTTAGTAGAATAATTCCATGCCTTGTTTTGCCATGTTAAGTTCCTGTAGCATGTTGATTTCGTGCTCTCAACATTGCTACCTGATGCTGTTTCAGACATGTCCAGTAATTTCACCAAGTCTGTGAACCTGTTATCTTTTGCACTTTTGCCATGCTTGTTTGAGCTTGATATGTTGTGAACTAGCCGTAGCTCAGTGTTAATATTTTGTCAAGCATCTCCTGTAGATTACTGCCATATGCTTTGTTCCGATGTTGGAGTGCTGTAGCAATGTTGCTTGTTGCATTTTAAGTGCTATCATGTTGTTAATCGCAGATTCGTGTCATTCTTGTTTTGCTTGCCATTTGCAAACCGTGCATCTGTTTCCGGTGAACTTTATATCGATTTCGACCGAAATCATCTCATCTTTCCAGTGGCATGCTTGGTTTGCCAAGTTACTGCCTTGTTCATCATTTTCCTTCCGGAGCACGCATATGCATCGCATATCATATCTTGCATATCATACATGTTTTGCATCATGTTGCTTGTGCATTTCTCGTGATTGATTGTGGTTCCGTTGCTTGTGTTCTTGTCTTGGGTAGAGCCAGGAGACGAGTTCGTGAACGAGGAACCTGTTGAGTACGCTTACGAGGATCAAGCTTTCGACAACTCTGAGAACCTTGCAGGCAAGATGACCACCCCTCGAAATCACTTCTATCTTTGCTTTGCTAGTTGTTCGCTCTATTGTCATGCTGCGCTACCTATCACTTGCTATATCATGCCTCCCATATTGCCATGTCAGCCTCTAACCATCCTTTCCTAGCAAACCGTTGTTTGGCTAAGTTACCGCTTTTGCTCAGCCCTTCTTATAGCGTTGCTAGTTGCAGGTGAAGTTGAAGTTTGTTCCATGTTGGAACATGGATATGTTGGGATATCACAATATCTCTTATTTAATTAATGCATCTATATATATTTGGTAAAGGGTGGAAGGCTCGGCCTTATGCCTGGTGTTTTGTTCCACTCTTGCCGCCCTAGTTTCTGTCATACCGGTATTATGTTCCTTGAGTTTGCGTTCCTTACGCGGTCGGGTTATTTATGGGACCCCCTTGACAGTTCGCTTTGAATAAAACTCCTCCAGCAAGGCCCAACCTTGGTTTTACCATTTGCCACCTAAGCCTTTTCCCCCGGGTTTTCGCGAGCCCGAGGGTCATCTTTATTTTAACCCCCGGACCAGTGCTCCTTCGAGTGCTGGCCCAAACCGAGCGATGTCCTGCGCCCCCTAGGCAACCAGGGTCTATGCCAACCCGACGTCCGGCTCATCCGTTGTGCCCTAAGAACGAGATATGTGCAGCTCCTATCGGGATTTGTCGGCACATTCGGGGGCTTTGTTGGTCTTGTTTTTGTAGGAAATATGCCCTAGAGGCAATAATAAATGGTTATTATTATATTTCTTTGTTCATGGTAATTGTCTATTGTTCATGCTATAATTGTATTGTCCGGAAATCGTAATACATGTGTGAATACATAGACCACAACGTGTCCCTACTAAGCCTCTAGTTGACTAGCTCGTTGATCAACAGATAGTCATGGTTTCCTGACTATGGACATTGGATGTCATTGATAACGGGATCACATCATTAGGAGAATGATGTGATGGACAAGACCCAATCCTAAGCATAGCATAAAAGATCGTGTAGTTTCGTTTGCTAGAGCTTTTCCAATGTCAAGTATCTTTTCCTTAGACCATGAGATCGTGCAACTCCCGGATACCGTAGGAGTGCTTTGGGTGTGCCAAACGTCACAACGTAACTGGGTGACTATAAAGGTGCACTACGGGTATCTCCGAAAGTGTCTGTTGGGTTGGCACGGATCGAGACTGGGATTTGTCACTCCGTGTGACGGAGAGGTATCTCTGGGCCCACTCGGTAATGCATCATCATAATGAGCTCAATGTGACTAAGTCGTTAGTCACGGGATCATGCATTGCTGTATGAGTAAAGAAACTTGCCGGTAACGAGATTGAACAAGGTATTGGGATACCGACGATCGAATCTCGGGCAAGTAACATACCGATTGACAAAGGGAATTGCATACGGATTGATTGAATCCTCGACACCGTGGTTCATCCGATGAGATCATCGTGGAACATGTGGGAGCCAACATGGGTATCCAGATCCCGCTGTTGGTTATTGACCGGAGAGGCGTCTCGGTCATGTCTGCATGTCTCCCGAACCCGTAGGGTCTACACACTTAAGGTTCGGTGACTATAGGGTTGTAGAGATATATGTATGCGGAAACCCGAAAGTTGTTCGGAGTCCCGGATGAGATCCCGGACGTCACGAGAGGTTCCGGAATGGTCCGGAGGTGAAGAATTATATATAGGAAGTCAAGTTTCGGCCACCGGGAAAGTTTCGGGGGTTACCGGTATTGTACCGGGACCACCGGAAGGGTCCCGGGGGTCCACCGGGTGGGGCCACCTATCCCGGAGGGCCCCGTGGGCTGAAAGTGGAAGGGAACCAGCCCATAGTGGGCTGGGGCGCCCCCCTTGGGCCTCCCCCATGCGCCTAGGGTTGGGAACCCTAGGGGGGAGCTTCCCCCTTGCCTTGGGGGGCAAGGCACCCCCTTCCCCCCTTTGGCCGCCGCCCCCCCCCCCCATGAGATCTCATCTCTAGGGCCGGCGCCCCCCCCAGGGGGCCTATATAAAGGGGGGAGGGAGGGCAGCAACCTACAGCCTTGGGCGCCTCCCTCCTCCCCTGCAACACCTCTCTCTCTCTCGCAGAAGCTCGGCGAAGCCCTGCAGGAGAACCGCTACATCCACCACCACGCCGTCGTGCTACGGGATCTCCATCAACCTCTCCTTCCCCCTTGCTGGATCAAGAAGGAGGAGACGTCGTTGCACCGTACGTGTGTTGAACGCGGAGGTGCCGTCCGTTCGGCACTCGGTCATCGGTGATTTGGATCACGGCGAGTACGACTCCGTCATCCACGTTCATTGGAACGCTTCCGCTCGCGATCTACAAGGGTATGTAGATGCACTCCTTTCCCCTCGTTGCTAGTATACTCCATAGATGCATCTTGGTGAACGTAGGAAAATTTTAAAAATTATGCTACGATTCCCAACAGTGGCATCATGAGCCAGGCCTATGCGTAGTTACTATGCACGAGTAGAACACAAAGCAGTTGTGGGCGTTGAGTTTGCCAATTCTTCTTGCCGCTACTAGTCGTTTCTTATTTCGGCGGCATTGTAGGATGAAGCGGCCCAGACCGACCTTACACGTACGCTTACGTGAGACAGGTTCCACCGACTGACATGCACTAGTTGCATAAGGTGGCTAGCGGGTGTCTGTCTCTCCTACTTTAGTCGGAACGGATTCGATGAAAAGGGTCCTTATGAAGGGTAAATAGAAATTGTCAAATCACGTTGTGGTCATATGTAGGTAAGAAAACGTTCTTGCTAGAAACCTACAAACCACGTAAAAAACTTGCAACAACAATTAGAGGACGTCTAACTTATTTTTGCAGCAAGTGCTATGTGATGTGATATGGCCAGAAGATGTGATGAATGATATATGTGATGTATGAGATTGATCATATTCTTGTAATAGGAATCACAACTTGCATGTCGATGAGTATGACAACCGGCAGGAGCCATAGGAGTTGTCTTTATTATTTTGTATGACCTGCGTGTCATTGAATAACGCCATGTAAATTACTTTACTTTATTGCTAAACACGTTAGCCATAGAAGTAGAAGTAATCTTTGGCGTGACGACTTCATGAAGACACAATGATGGAGATCATGGTGTCATGCCGGTGATGAAGATGATCATGGTGCCCCGAAGATGGAGATCAAAGGAGCATGATGATATTGGCCATATCATGTCACTATTTGATTGCATGTGATTTTTATCATGTTTTTGCATCTTATTTGCTTAGAACGACGGTAGCAAGTAGGATGATCCCTTATAATCTCAAGAAAGTGTTCACCCTAACTGTGCACCGTTGCGAAGGTTCGTCGTTTCGAAGCACCACGTGATGATCGGGTGCGATAGATTCTAACGTTCGAATACAACGGGTGTTGACGAGCCTAGCATGTACAGACATGGCCTCGGAACACGGAGGACCGAAAGGTCGAGCATGAGTCGTACAGAAGATACGATCAACATGAAGATGTTCACCGATCTTGACTAGTCCGTCTCACGTGATGATCGGACACGGCCTAGTTAAACTCGGATCATGTTTCACTTAGATGACTAGAGGGATGTCTATCTGAGTGGGAGTTCATTAAATAATTTGATTAAATGAACTTAATTATCATGAACTTAGTCTAAAATCTTTACACTATGTATTGTAGATCAAATGGCCAACGTTGTCCTCAATTTCAACGCGTTCCTAGAGAAAACCAAGCTGAAAGATGATGGCATCAACTATACGGACTGGGTCCGGAACCTGAGGCTCATCCTCATAGTAGCCAAGAAAGATTATGTCTTAGAAGCACCGCTAGGTGAAGCACCAATCCCAGAGAACCAAGACGTTATGAACGCTTGGCAATCACGTGCTGATGATTACTCCCTCGTTCAGTGCGGCATGCTTTACAGCCTAGAACCGGGTCTCCAAAAGCGTTTTGAGAAACATGGAGCATATGAGATGTTCGAGGAGCTGAAACTGGTTTTTCAAGCTCATGCCCGGGTCGAGAGATATGAAGTCTCCGAAAAGTTCTTCAGCTGTAAAATGGAGGAGAACAGTTCTGTTTGTGAGCACATACTCAGAATGTCTGGGTTGCACAACCGCTTGTCTCAGCTGGGAGTTAATCTCCCGGATGACGCGGTCATTGACAGAATCCTCCAGTCGCTTCCACCAAGCTACAAGAGCTTTGTGATGAACTTCAATATGCAGGGGATGGAAAAGACCATTCCCGAGGTATATTCAATGCTGAAATCAGCTGAGGTAGAGATCAGAAAAGAACATCAAGTGTTGATGGTGAATAAAACCACTAAGTTCAAGAAGGGCAAGGGTAAGAAGAACTTCAAGAAGGACGGCAAGGGAGTTGCCGCGCCCGGTAAGCCAGTTGCCGGGAAGAAGTCAAAGAATGGACCCAAGCCCGAGACTGAGTGCTTTTATTGCAAGGGAAGTGGTCACTGGAAGCGGAACTGCCCCAAATATTTAGCGGACAAGAAGAAGGCCGGCAACACCCAAGGTATATGTGATATACAAGTAATTGATGTGTACCTTACCAGTACTCGTAGTAGCTCCTGGGTATTTGATACCGGTGCCGTTGCTCATATTTGTAACTCAAAACAGGAACTACGGAATAAACGGAGACTGGCAAAGGACGAGGTGACGATGCGCGTCGGGAATGGTTCCAAGGTCGATGTGATCGCCGTCGGCACGCTACCTCTGCATCTACCCACGGGATTAGTTTTAAACCTCAATAATTTTTATTTAGTGCCAGCTTTGAGCATGAACATTGTATCTGGATCTCGTTTAATTCGAGATGGCTACTCATTTAAATCCGAGAATAATGGTTGTTCTATTTATTTGAGAGAAATGTTTTATGGTCATGCCCCGCTGGTCAATGGTTTATTTTTGATGAATCTCGAACGTGATGTTACACATGTTCATAGTGTGAATACCAAAAGATGTAAAGTTGATAACGATAGTCCCACATACCTGTGGCACTACCGCCTTGGTCACATTGGTGTCAAGCATATGAAGAAGCTCCATGCAGATGGACTTTTGGAGTCTCTTGATTACGAATCATTTGACACGTGCGAACCATGCCTCATGGGTAAGATGACCAAGACTCCGTTCTCCGGAACAATGGAGCGAGCAACCAACTTATTGTAAATCATACATACCGATGTGTGCGGTCCAATGAGTGTTGAGGCTCGCGGAGGATATCGTTATGTTCTCACTCTCACTGATGATTTAAGTAGATATGGATATGTCTACCTAATGAAACACAAGTCTGAAACCTTTGAAAAGTTCAAGGAATTTCAGAGTGAAGTTGAGAATCAACGTGACAGGAAAATAAAATTCTTACGATCAGATCGTGGTGGAGAATATTTAAGTCACGAATTTGGTACACACTTAAGGAAATGTGGAATAGTTTCACAACTCACGCCGCCTGGAACACCTCAGAGAAATGGTGTGTCCGAACGTCGTAATCGCACTCTATTGGATATGGTGCGATCTATGATGTCTCTTACCGATTTACCGCTCTCATTTTGGCGCTATGCTTTAGAGACTGCCGCATTCACTTTAAATAGGGCTCTGTCTAAATCCGTTGAGACGACACCGTATGAATTATGGTTTGGGAAGAAACCTAAGCTGTCGTTTCTAAAAGTTTGGGGATGCGATCCTTATGTCAAGAAACTTCAACCTGAAAAGCTCGAACCCAAGTCGGAAAAATGCGTCTTCATAGGATACCCTAAGGAAACTATTGGGTATACCTTCTACCTCAGATCCGAAGGCAAGATCTTCGTTGCCAAGAACGGGTCCATTCTAGAGAAGGAGTTTCTCTCGAAAGAATTGAGTGGGAGGAAAGTGGAACTTGATGAGGTGATAGTCACCCCTTCCGAACCGGAAAGTAGCGCAGCACGGGAAAATGTTCCTGTGGTGCCTACACCGACTGGGGAGGAAGTTAATGATGATGATCATGAAGCTTCGGATCAAGTTACTGAACTTCGTAGGTCCACAAGGACACGTTCCGCACCAGAGTGGTACGGCAACCCTGTCCTGGAAATCATGTTGTTAGACAAAGGTGAACCTTCGAACTATGAAGAAGCGATGGCGGGCCCGAATTCCGACAAATGGCTAGAAGCCATGAAATCCGAGATAGAATCCATGTATGAAAACAAAGTATGGACTTTGACTGACTTGCCCGATGAGCGGCGAGCCATAGAAAACAAATGGATCTTTAAGAAGAAGACGGACGCGAATGGTAATGTGACCATCTACAAAGCTCGACTTGTCGCTAAGGGTTATCGACAAGTTCAAGGGGTTGACTACGATGAGACTTTCTCACCCGTAGCGAAGCTGAAGTCCGTCCGAATCATGTTAGCAATTGCCGCATACTATGATTATGAGATATGGCAGATGGACGTCAAAACGACATTCCTTAACGGCTTCCTTAAGGAAGAGTTGTATATGATGCAGCCGGAAGGTTTTGTCGATCCTAAGAATGCTAACAAAGTATGCAAGCTCCAGCGCTCAATCTATGGGCTGGTGCAAGCATCTCGGAGTTGGAACATTCGCTTTGATGAGATGATCAAAGCGTTTGGGTTTACACAGACTTATGGAGAAGCCTGTGTTTACAAGAAAGTGAGTGGGAGCTCTGTAGCATTTCTCATATTATATGTGGATGACATATTGTTGATGGGAAATGATATAGAATTCTTGGAAAGTATAAAGGCCTATTTGAATAAGTGTTTTTCAATGAAGGACCTTGGAGAAGCTGCTTATATATTAGGCATCAAGATCTATAGAGATAGATCAAGACGCCTCATTGGTCTTTCACAGAGTACATACCTTGACAAGATATTGAAGAAGTTCAATATGGATCAGTCCAAGAAGGGGTTCTTGCCTGTATTGCAAGGTGTGCAGTTGAGCACGGCTCAATGTCCGACCACGGCAGAAGATAGAGAAAAGATGAGTGTCATCCCCTATGCCTCGGCCATAGGGTCTGTTATGTATGCCATGCTGTGTACCAGACCTGATGTAAACCTTGGCGTAAGTTTGGTAGGAAGGTACCAAAGTAATCCCGGCATGGAACACTGGACAGCGGTCAAGAATATCCTGAAGTACCTGAAGAGGACTAAGGGTATGTTTCTCGTTTATGGAGGTGACGAAGAGCTCGTCGTAAAGGGTTACGTCGACGCTAGCTTCGACACAGATCTGGATGACTCGAAGTCACAGACCGGATACGTGTATATTTTGAATGGAGGAGCAGTAAGCTGGTGCAGTTGCAAGCAAAGCGTCGTGGCGGGATCTACATGTGAAGCGGAGTACATGGCAGCCTCGGAGGCAGCACAGGAAGTAGTCTGGATGAAGGAGTTCATTACCGACCTAGGGGTGATTCCCAATGCGTCGGGCCCGATGACTCTCTTCTGTGACAACACTGGAGCTATTGCCCTTGCGAAGGAGCCCAGGTTTCACAGGAAGACCAGGCATATCAAGCGTCGCTTCAACTCCATTCGTGAAAGTGTTCAAAATGGAGACATAGATATTTGTAAAGTACATACGGACCTGAATGTAGCAGATCCGTTGACTAAACCTCTCCCTAGGGCAAAACATGATCAACACCAGGACGCAATGGGTGTTCGATTCATCACAATGTAACTAGATTATTGACTCTAGTGCAAGTGGGAGACTGTTGGAAATATGCCCTAGAGGCAATAATAAATGGTTATTATTATATTTCTTTGTTCATGGTAATTGTCTATTGTTCATGCTATAATTGTATTGTCCGGAAATCGTAATACATGTGTGAATACATAGACCACAACGTGTCCCTAGTAAGCCTCTAGTTGACTAGCTCGTTGATCAACAGATAGTCATGGTTTCCTGACTATGAAAATTGGATGTCATTGATAACGGGATCACATCATTAGGAGAATGATGTGATGGACAAGACCCAATCCTAAGCATAGCATAAAAGATCGTGTAGTTTCGTTTGCTAGAGCTTTTCCAATGTCAAGTATCTTTTCCTTAGACCATGAGATCGTGCAACTCCCGGATACCGTAGGAGTGCTTTGGGTGTGCCAAACGTCACAACGTAACTGGGTGACTATAAAGGTGCACTACGGGTATCTCCGAAAGTGTCTGTTGGGTTGGCACGGATCGAGACTGGGATTTGTCACTCCGTGTGACGGAGAGGTATCTCTGGGCCCACTCGGTAATGCATCATCATAATGAGCTCAATGTGACTAAGTCGTTAGTCACGGGATCATGCATTGCGGTACGAGTAAAGAGACTTGCCGGTAACGAGATTGAACAAGGTATTGGGATACCGACGATCGAATCTCGGGCAAGTAACATACCGATTGACAAAGGGAATTGCATACGGATTGATTGAATCCTCGACACCATGGTTCATCCGATGAGATCATCGTGGAACATGTGGGAGCCAACATGGGTATCCAGATCCCGTTGTTGGTTATTGACCGGAGAGGCGTCTCGGTCATGTCTGCATGTCTCCCGAACCCGTAGGGTCTACACACTTAAGGTTCGGTGACGCTAGGGTTGTAGAGATATATGTATGCGGAAACCCGAAAGTTGTTCGGAGTCCCGGATGAGATCCCGGACGTCACGAGAGGTTCCGGAATGGTCCGGAGGTGAAGAATTATATATAGGAAGTCAAGTTTCGGCCACCGGGAATGTTTCGGGGGTTACCGGTATTGTACCGGGACCACCGGAAGGGTCCCGGGGGTCCACCGGGTGGGGCCACCTATCCCGGAGGGCCCCGTGGGCTGAAAGTGGAAGGGAACCAGCCCATAGTGGGCTGGGGTGCCCCCCTTGGGCCTCCCCCCATGCGCCTAGGGTTGGGAACCCTAGGGGGGAGCTTCCCCCTTGCCTTGGGGGGCAAGGCACCCCCTTCCCCACTTTGGCCGCCGCCCCCCCATGAGATCTCATCTCTAGGGCCGGCGCCCCCCCCCCCCCAGGGGGCCTATATAAAGGGGGGAGGGAGGGCAGCAACCTACAGCCTTGGGCGCCTCCCTCCTCCCCTGCAACACCTCTCTCTCTCTCGCAGAAGCTCGGCGAAGCCCTGCAGGAGAACCGCTACATCCACCACCACGCCGTCGTGCTGCTGGATCTCCATCAACCTCTCCTTCCCCCTGCTGGATCAAGAAGGAGGAGACGTCGCTGCACCGTACGTGTGTTGAACGCGGAGGTGCCGTCCGTTCGGCACTCGGTCATCGGTGATTTGGATCACCGCGAGTACGACTCCGTCATCCACGTTCATTGGAATGCTTCCGCTCGCGATCTACAAGGGTATGTAGATGCACTCCTTTCCTCTCGTTGCTAGTATACTCCATAGATGCATCTTGGTGAACGTAGGAAAATTTAAAAAATTATGCTACGATTCCCAACAGTTTTACCATTGTCGAAATGTCTTGTAAACCGGGATTCCGAAACTGATCGGGTCTTTCCGGAAGAAGGTTTATCCTTCGTTGACCGTGAGAGCTTATGATGGGCTAAGTTGGGACACCCCTGCAGGGTATTATCTTTCGAAAGCCGTGCCCGCGGTTATGAGGCAGATGGGAGTTTGTTAATGTCCGGTTGTAGAGAACTTGTCACTTGACCCAATTAAAATACATCAACTGCGTGTGTAGCCGTGATGGTCTCTTCTCGGCGGAGTCCGGGAAGTGAACACAGTCTGAGTTATGAATGACGTAAGTAGGAGTTCAGGATCACTTCTTGGTCATTGCTAGATGACGACCGTTCCGTTGCTTCTCTTCTCGCTCTCTCTTGCGTATGTTAGCCACCATATATGCTTATTGCTGCTGCAGCTCCACCTCATTACACCATCCTTCCCTATAAGCTTAAATAGTTTTGATCTCGCGGGTGTGAGGTTTCCGACTCCTCGTGACTCACAGATTCTACCAAAACAGTTGCAGGTACCGACGATGCCTGTGCAGATGATGGGATCGATCTCAAGTGGGAGTTCGACGAGGAACGTGGTCGTTACTATGTGTCTTTTCCTGATGATCAATAGTGGAGCCCAGTTGGGACGATTGGGGATCTAGCATTTGGGGTTGTCTTATTTTCATCTGGATTTTGACCGTAGTCGGTCTATATGTGTGTATTTTGGATGATGTATGGTTTATATTTATGTATTGTGTGAAGTGGCGATTGTAAGCCAACTCTTTATCCCATGCTTGTTCTTTACATGGGATTGTGTGAAGATGACCCTTCTTGCGACAAAACCACTATGGGATTATGCCTCTAAGTCGTGCCTCGACACGTGGGAGATATAGCCGCATCGTGGGCGTTACAAGTTGGTAATCAGAGCCATCCCCGACTTAGGAGCCCCCTGCTTGATCGAATCGCTGGTGTTGTTGAGTCTAGAACAAAATGTTTTGAGTCTTAGGATTATATATATCGGAGAGTAGGATTCTTTTTACTCCTCAGTCCCTTCGTCGCTCTGGTGAGGTCTCCTGACGTAGAAGTTTTGACTATTCTCTCCTCAAATTTTCACTAATTTTTTTTTAGGATCACGCGGGTATCTTGGAATCGTTCCGATGGTTTTGTGATGAGAACATTGTTCTTGGTGCCTCCTGTCATTTAGGGGTTGTGGCAGAGTCCCGGGGAGTTGAGCTCCGAGGTGTTGTCGTCACAATTTTATCGTTGCAGTTCTGGAATACCTGAGTTTCGCCGACATTGAAAATCTCTTTTATGCAGTTGTTGGTGAGATCACCTCGACGCCACCCAGTACTGGGGCGGGAGTTCGGGAGTATTGCCATAACTTGTATAACGGATGCTTTTCGAAGGTTGAGGTAAACGATTTCCGAAGGTTTCTTGGTTATGTGTTGACGGATGGATACAGCTGGATCTAGGTATTGTTAGTTTGGGTGATATATTTTGTGTCCCCTGTATCCCCAACACCAGATTGCATAACCAGAAAGTTTTGGGAGTTTATAAGTGGGAATTCAAGTAGCCTTAGGATATCTTTACGACAGACGCATGATATGAGATTGGGGTTCGACGTCTAGTGGTCCGCCTGTACACGGTTGGTTTTACAGTGGTCTCGTAGTGTCTTAAAGAGTCCTTGGCTATGCCGACTCGGGGACGCTTCGTATGTCATGTGCACAGCCTTGTACATGATGGTGCTGTACGATTGAGCCCGTGTGGGCCCCACCACGAAAACTTCGGACGAAATCTCTATCATATGTTTGTTCCGGCTTATTCTGCAAGCCAATACTTTGTTTTGTTTTGTATTGTGATATTCGAGTTGCTTCTAATTCATATGTTGATTCCATATCTTTTTCAAGTGGCTTCTCAACTTATGGAAGTGTGATGATTTACTATGGAATTCATTCGTTCATCTTCGTTCGAATGTTTATTGTGAAGACTATATGTTGCAATTTCTATCCGTTGATTCTACTTATCTATTTGTCTATCAAGATGCTAACGGATGTCACCCTCTTCAGGATGGCTCCGCCAACGCGTCAGAATCCGGATCGCAATGAAGGGAGTCAAGCGAACCCTCCGCCACCACCTCCGCCTCCGGAGGCATGGCAAGCTATCATGGCAGCCGCCAACGCCAATGCTCAGATGATTCTGCAACTCTTGCAAGAACGTACCCAAGGGCAAGGCAATCAAGGTCAAGGCAACAATCAGTCTCACTTTGCTACTCTCAACCAGTTTCTTGCAAATCAGCCCAAGTCTTTCAGCTACTGTGCCGAGGCCACGGATGCCGATGATTGGCTCGTGGACATCAACAAGAATTTTGAATGTAGCAATGTCAGGCCTGAGGACTATGTCAAGTTCGCTTCTTTTCAGCTCAAGGACCAAGCTGCTGATTGGTTTCAGCAATACAAAGATTCCAGAGGAGGTCGTGTGATCACTTGGACTGACTTCTGTCGGGATTTCAAAGCGCACCACATTCCATAAAGTGTTGTTGAGAGCAAGCGTGAGGAGTTCCGCAATCTCAAGCAAGGCAACATGTCTGTGTATCAATACAACATCCAGTTTCAGAAACTTGCTCGCTTCGCTAAACAAGATGTTCCTGATGAAAAGAGTATGATCTATCACTTCAGAGGTGGCCTTAGAGAGGATCTGCAGTTAGCTCTCGTTCTTGTTGAGCCTACTCAGTTTGATGAATTCTATAACATGGCACTGAAGCAAGAGGCTGCTCAGCTCAAGTGTGAGGCTTCTAAGAAAAGAGTCAGGACGCAGTTCAGTCTTCTTCTTCCTCACTTGTGGCAGCTAAGCAACAGAAGTTCTGGTTGCCGCCTCCTCCTCCGTTTCGTCAGTCTTACCAGCAGAAGAACAAAGGTGGCCATGGTTCTTCCAACTCTTCCAACTCTGGCTATCAGAACAAGTCTCAGAATCAAGCTCCAAAGTCCAATGCTCCTTATCACCGTCCACTCTCAGAGGTGACTTGCAACAAGTGTCAGCAGAAAGGTCACTATGCTAACAAGTGCTTCAACCAAAGGCGTCTTCCGCCTCCTCCTCCTGTCAGATCTTCCAGCAATGCAGTGGTCAAGCATAATCCAAAGTCTGCAAAGGTGAACATGATGAATGCAGCTCAAGCGGAGGAATCTACTGATGTAATAATGGGTAATCTTCCCGTTAATGATATTCCTGCAAAAGTTCTTTTTGATACTGGTGCATCGCTTTCTTTCATATCAAGACCATTTGCATTTAAGCATGAGTTGGTTTATCAAGATTTGCCTAGATCGTTATCAGTTGTCTCTCCGGGTAAATTCATGAATGCAAGCTCCATGGTTCCGGATGTTTCCATCAAGATGGGAAACTATAAATTTCAGTCTTCTCCAGTTGTTCTTGGTGACTCGGATATTGATCTAATTCTCGGGATGGACTGGCTTTCTAAGCACAAGGCTCAACTTGATTGTGCTGCCAGGGAAATTCAATTGACACACTCTTCTGAAGATGTGATTATTTATGCCGCTCGTGATGAAACCATTCGGTTTTTTTCTCTCAATGAGATGGGCGAATTGAATGCCATCTCTCAAATTCCAGTCGTTTGTGAGTATCAAGATGTCTTTCCAGAAGAGCTTCCGGGTATGCCTCCTCACCGGCCAGTTGAGTTCGTTATCGAGCTAGAGCCTGGTACTGAACCCGTTTGCAAGCGTCCATACAAGCTTGGACCCAACGAGCTGAAGGAATTGAAGAAACAGCTCGATGAACAAGAGCGTCTGGGTTTGATCAGACCGAGTTCTTCTCCATGGGGTTGTGGTGTTCTTTTTGTCAAGAAGAAGGATGGCACGGACCGACTTTGTGTCGACTACCGTCCATTGAACAAGAAGACAATCAAGAACAAATATCCACTTCCCAACATCAATGAGCTATTCGAGCAACTCAAAGGTGCTAAAGTATTCTCGAAGCTTGACCTTCATATGGGTTATCATAAGATTCGCATTCGTGAAGAAGATATTCCCAAGACAGCTTTCAGAACAAGCTTTGGTTCTTATGAATATACTGTCGTGTCTTTCGGCCTTGTCAATGCCCCTCCAGTATTCTGTCGGATGATGAATTTCATCTTCAACCCCTATACCAATGAATTCGTCCTGGTGTATCTCGATGATATCTTGGTCTTCTCCAAGAATAAGAAGGATCATACCAAACATTTGCGATTGGTGCTCGACAAGCTCAGAGAGTATCAATTCTATGCGAAGTTCTCCAAATGTGAGTTTTGGCTCGATGAAGTTCTTTTCCTTGGTCACATCATCTCTGTCAAGGGCATCGCTGTTAATCCCGAGAAGGTGTCCGCAATTGTGAATTGGGAACCTCCTCAGAATGTCAAGCAGCTCCGCAGTTTTCTTGGTCTTGCAAGCTATTGCCGAAGATTCGTTGAGAATTTCTCCAAGATTGCAAAGCCTCTTTCCAACCTCCTCCAGAAGCATGTGAAGTATGTCTGGTCTCCTAAGTGTGACGTTGCTTTCAACACTCTCAAAGAGAAACTCGGGACAGCTCCTGTCTTAACTCCTCCTGATGAATCCAAGCCATTTGAAGTTTTCTGTGATGCTTCTCTCCAAGGTCTCGGTGCTGTGTTAATGCAAGAGAAGAAAGTTGTGGCCTATACTTCTCGTCAGTTGAAGCCCAATGAGAAGAACTACCCCACTCACGATCTTGAGTTGGCGGCAGTTGTCCATGCATTAATAACGTGGAGACATCTCTTGTTGGGAAGACAAGTGGACATATTCATCGATCACAAGAGTCTCAAGTATATCTTCACTCAGCCCAACCTCAACCTCAGGCAGACTCGATGGGTCGAAATGATTCAAGAGTACAATCCGAGTATTGAATATACTCCAGGGAAGGCAAATGTCATTGCAGATGCTTTAAGCAGGAAGGCTTATTGCAACAGCTTAATCCTCAAGCCTTTCCAACCGGATCTTTGTGAAGCTTTCCGCAAGCTGAATCTCCAAGTTGTTCCTCAAGGCTTTCTTGCCAACCTCATAGTCTCTCCTACTTTGGAAGATCAAATTCGTGAGGCACAACTCCTTGATGCCATGGTGAAGAAGGTGAAACGTGGTATCGACAAGGGTCTTTCCAAATACAAGTGCTATCGCATTGATGACAGAGACACTTTATTCTTCGAGGACCGGATTGTGGTTCCTAAAGGTGATCTAAGGAAAGTCATAATGAACGAAGCGCACAATTCTCTCCTTTCTATTCATCCTGGAAGTATGAAGATGTACCATGACCTCAAGCAGTCGTATTGGTGGACTCGAATGAAGTGAGAAATTGCTCAATTCGTGAATGAATGTGATGTCTGTCGAAGAGTGAAAGCAGAACATGAACGACCAGCTGGTCTCCTCCTACCTCTTGCTATCCCAGAATGGAAGTTTGATCATATCGAAATGGACTTCGTGACTGGATTTCCAAAGTCCAAGCGCGGAAATGATGCTATCTTTGTTGTCATTGACAAGCTTTCTAAAGTGGCTGATTTCCTTCCAATCAAAGAATCTATCACAGCAGCTCAGTTGGCAGAGCTATACACCTCCAGAATTGTCTCCTTGCACGGCATTCCACAATTGATTTCTTCAGATCGTGGAAGCATCTTCACCTCTAAGTTCTGGGACTCCTTCCAAAAGGCCATGGGCACAAACATTCGCTTCAGCACAGCTTTCCATCCTCAAACTAGTGGCCAAGTCGAGCGAGTCAATCAAATTCTTGAAGATATGCTCAGGGCTTGTGTCATTTCCTTTGGCATGAAATGGGAAGATTGTCTTCCATATGCTGAATTCTCCTACAACAACAGTGTAACACCCCGCATGCAACTTGCCATATTTGTAACTCCGACTCTTGCCATTTCCGGCTATGTGCTATGTTATTTCCTGCGTGGTCAGGTTTTTGTCTTTCATTTTGCATTTTGTCATGTCATGCATTTCATATCATCTCATCATGTGCATTGCATTTGCATACGTGTTCGTCTCGTGCATCCGAGCATTTTCCCCGTTGTCCGTTTTCCAATCCGGCGCTCCTATCTCCTCCGGTGCACCCCTCTTGTTTTCTTTCGTGTGCGTGTGTCAAACTTTCTCGGAATGGACCGAGGCTTGGCTAGTGGCCTTAATATACCACCCGGAGACTACCGGTCAAGCTTCGTTCCATTTGGAGGTCGTTTGGTACTCCAACGGTTAACCGGGCATCCGCAAAGTCCATTTGAGTGTCCAGCAAAAACCCCATCTAAAACCAGCCCAAAACCCACCAAACTCTCTTCCATGCTCTAGGTCGTTCGATCACGATCGTGTGGGCGAAAACCGCACCTCATTTGGAGCCTCCTAGCTCCCTCTACCTATAAATATGTGAGCATCCCGAAAAACGAAATCTCAGTCCAACCCTAAAAAAATTTCCCTCCGCGCCGCCGGACGCGTCCGCCGTCGGCCGGACACGTCCGGCGCCGCAGCCAGCCACCGCGTGCCACGTGGCCCGCACCGTGCTCCGCGCCGCCGGCCCGCCGGGCCCGTACGCCGCCCGCCGGTCGCGCCACCGCCGGCTTCCTCGCCGCCGCCGCCGGACCTCCGGTGCTCCGCTGCCTCCACGCCGACCGCCGCACCCGCCGGAGCCCGAGCCCCGGCCGGCCTCCCTCTCCTCCTCCGGCGCCGAGGCCCGCGGCCTCCCTCTCCTCCTCCGGCGCCCGCTCCGGCCGAGCTCGGGCCCGAGCCGGCGAGCTCCTGTAGCTTCCCCGATCCAGATCTCGTGAGCGTTGACTTTCTCGTACCTCCTCAAATTTCCCAAGTCCCTGATATTTTACAGCATGTGCTCTTGTTCGTGATGCTATAACTCCGTGCATGTAGCTCCGATTCACGCGTGTAATATGTCAAATTGTTTGCCTCATGATGCTCTACATTTTGTTCAATTGCACCATGTTCATTAGAGGTCATCTTGATGCCCAAATCTCTGTTGGAAGAGGGCTAGTTGCTGTTATTCTCTGGTTCTTGACAGAACTTGGAGATTTGTCATTTTTGTATCTTTTAATGCGTGCATCTTATGAGCATGAGCTCTACATGTGTTTTGAAGTATGCCATGCCATCTTTCCAGTGGTGTAGTCCATGTATTTTTGTGATCTCTGTGGTGACTAGCACAAGCATGCAAAGTAGGCTCCGTAATATTTCTGATTTCAGGGACTTAGTGATTTCTCTAAGTCCTTGTCTGCTGTTATTTTGTTGCTATGTAAACTTGATGCTACAGAGAGATCCATGCATATTTTGGAGATGTTCAGTAAGGATGTTTTGTAGATATAGTTATAATTGATCCATTCCTGCAATTGTTTGCAATTATCGAGCGCCATAGCATTACTCAATCTTACTCTACTTGTGCTATAAAATATTTCTGGCAGATTCTTAACATGATATGCAATTTTGCCAAGCTTATTGTGGTTGATCCATACATGCTATGCAATTTTTCTTGCCATGGTTAGCTTTATAAACATGCCATCTTGCTGTAGGTATGCTTGGTTTGTCATACATTGATCTGTAGTGAGTGCATCAAGCTAACAAAGAGGCCTACATATTATTATTTCTGCCATGCTCTGTTTTCTGCCAAGTCTGGAACCTGGTAACGAAACTTGCTATGTTTACATGCTTGTCATCATATCTTCTGGTCCTTTTTGGCTTATAGTCAGTAAGGGATTTTTGTCATGTGCATGTAGTAGAACACTGCCATGCCTTGTTTTGCTATGTGAAGTTCTTGTAGCATAATGATTTCGTGCTCTGAACATTGCTACCTGATGCTGTTTTCTGCCATGTCCAGTTTTTCACTAAGTCTGTGATCCTGTTATCATTTGCACTTTTGCCATGCTTGTTTGAGCTTGATATGTTGTGAACTAGCCGTAGCTCAGTGTTCATCTTTTGTCAAGCATCTCCTGTAGTTTACTGCCATGTGCTTTGTTGCTATGTTAGGGTGTTGTAGCATTGCTACTTGTTGCATTTTAAGTGCTATCATGTTGTTCTTCGCAGTTTCGCGTCATTCTTGTTTTGCTTGCCATTTGCAAGCCGTGCATCCGTTTCCGGTGATCTTTATATCGATTTCGACCGAAATCATCTCATCTTTCCAGTGGCATGCTTGGTTTGCCAATTTACTGCCATGATCATCATTTTCCTTCCGGAGCACGCATATGCATCGCATATCATATCTTGCATATCATACATGTTTTGCATCATGTTGCTTGTGCATTTCTCGTTGTTGATTGTGGTTCCGTTTGTTTGTGTTATTGTCTTGGGTAGAGCCGGGAGACGAGTTCGTGAACGAGGAACCTGTCGAGTACGCTTACGAGGATCAAGCTTTCGACAACTCTGAGAACCTTGCAGGCAAGATGACCACCCCTTGAAACCACTTCTATCTTTGCTTTGCTAGTGTTCGCTTTATTGCCATGCTCCGCTACCTATCACTTGCTATTTTTCATGTCTCCCAAGTTTCCATGTCAGCCTCTAACCATCCTTTCCTAGCAAACCGTTGTTTGCCTATGTTACCGCTTTTGCTCAGCCCTTCTTATAGCGTTGCTAGTTGCAGGTGAAGTTGAAGTTTGTTCCATGTTGGAACATGGATATGTTGGGATATCACAATATCTCTTATTTAATTAATGCATCTATATATATTTGGTAAAGGGTGGAAGGCTCGGCCTTATGCCTGGTGTTTTGTTCCACTCTTGCCGCCCTAGTTACTGTTATACCGGGATTATGTTCCTTGAGTTTGCGTTCCTTACACGGTCGGGTGATTTATGGGACCCCCTTGACAGTTCGCCTTGAAAAAAACTCCTCCAGCAAGGCCCAACTTTGGTTTTACCTTTTGCCGCCTAAGCCTTTTTCCCCGGGTTTTCGCGAGCCCGAGGGTCATCTTTATTTTAAACCCCCGGGCCAGTGCTCCTCTGAGTATTGGTCCAAACTGTCAGTCGCCGGTGGCCACCAGGGGCAACTCTGGGCTGGCCTATCGGAAGCTTGGACAATCCGGTGTGCCCTGAGAACGAGATATGTGCAGCTCTTATCAGGATTTGTCGGCACATTCGGGCGGCTTTGCTGGTCTTGTTTTACCATTGTCGAGATGTCTTGTAAACCGGGATTCCGAGACTGATCGGGTCTTTCCGGAAGAAGGTTTATCCTTCGTTGACCGTGAGAGCTTATGATGGGCTAAGTTGGGACACCCCTGCAAGGTATTATCTTTCGAAAGCCGTGCCCGCGGTTATGAGGCAGATGGGAATTTGTTAATGTCCGGTTGTAGATAACTTGTCACTTGACCCTATTTAAAATACATCAACTGCGTGTGTAGCCGTGATGGTCTCTTCTCGGCGGAGTCCGGGAAGTGAACACGGTCTGAGTTATGTATGACGTAAGTAGGTGTTCAGGATCACTTCTTGGTCATTGCTAGATGACGACCGTTCCGTTGCTTCTCTTCTCGCTCTCTCTTGCGTATGTCAGCCACCTTATATGCTTATTGCCGCTGCAGCTCCACCTTATTACACCACCCTTTCCTATAAGCTTAAATAGTCTTGATCTCGCGGGTGTGAGATTGCTGAGTCCCCATGACTCACAGATTCTACCAAAACAGTTGCAGGTGCCGATGATGCCAGTGTCGATGACGGCGTCGACCTCAAGTGGGAGTTCGACGAGGAACGTGGTCGTTACTATGTGTCTTTTCCTGATGATCAGTAGTGGAGCCCAGTTGGGACGATCGGGGATCTAGCATTTGGGGTTGTCTTATTTTCATCTGGATTTTGACCGTAGTCGGTCTATATGATTGTATTTTGGATGATGTATGATGTTATTTATGTATTGTGTGAAGTGGCGATTGTAAGCCAACTCTTTATCCCACTCTTGTTCATTACATGAGATTGTGTGAAGATGACCCTTCTTGCGACAAAACCACTATGCGGTTATGCCTCTAAGTCGTGCCTCGACACGTGGGAGATATAGCCGCATCGTGGGCGTTACAAACAGCTTCCAAGCGAGTTCGGGCAAGGCCCCATTCGACATTCTCTATGGCAGAAAGTGCCGTACTCCTCTCAATTGGTCAGAGACTGGTGAACGCCAACTTCTTGGCAATGACTTAATCACTGAAGCTGAAGAAATGTGTAAAGTCGTCCGTGATAATCTCAAAGCCGCGCAATCGCGCCAGAAGAGCTACTATGATAGTAAGCATCATGATGTGGCTTTCGAGATCGGAGACCATGTCTACCTCCGCGTCTCTCCAATGAAAGGCACTCGTCGCTTCGGTATCAAAGGGAAGCTTGCCCCTAGATACGTGGGCCCTTTCAAGATCATTGGCAAAAGAGGCGACCTCGCCTATCAACTTGAGCTTCCTTCCAACTTCGCGAACGTGCACGATGTGTTCCACGTGTCACAGCTCCGCAAGTGCTTCAAGATGCCTGAGCGCACTATCAAGTTCGAAGAAATTGACCTCCAAGAAGATTTGTCTTATCATGAGCACCCCGTTGCTATTCTTGAAGAAACTGAGCGCAAGACTCGCAACAAGTCAATCAAATTCCTGAAAGTGAAGTGGTCGCACCATTCCAACCGGGAAGCCACCTGGGAACGCGAGGACCATCTCCGTTCCGAATATCCGGAGTTCTTTCAGTCCTAGATCTCGGGACGAGATCCTCCCGTAGTGGTGGAGTGTTGTAACACCCCGGATGTAACTTTCCATATTTGTAACGCCGACTCTTGCCATTTTCGGCTATGTGTTATGGTATTCCCTCCGTGGTCGGGTTTTGTCTTTCGTTTTGCATTTTGTTCATGTCATGCATTTCATATCATGTCATCATGTGCATTGCATTTGCATACGTGTTCGTCTCATGCATCCGGGCATTTTCCCCGTTGTCCGTTTTTTTTGCAATCCGGCGCTCTTATCTCCTCCGGTGCATCCCTTTTGTTTTATTTCGTGAGCGGGTGTCAAACGTTCTCGGAATGGACCGAGGCTTGTCAAGTGGCCTTATTATACCACCCGGAGACCACCGGTCAAGTTTCGTTCCATTTGGAGGTCATTTGGTACTTCAACGGTTAACCGGGCATCCGCCAAGTCCATTTGTGTGTTGCAGAAAAACCCCCCTAAAAACCAGCCCAAAACCCCTCCAAGTCATCTCCATGCTCTAGGTCGTTCGATCACGATCGTGTGGGCGAAAACCGCACCTCATTTGGACTCTCCTAGCTCCCTCTACCTATATATACTCATCTCTCCCGAAATACAAACGCAGACGAACCCTAAAAAATCCCCTCGCGCCGCGCCGGACGTTTCCGCCGCCGGCCGGACAGCTCGCGCCGCCGCCCCGGACCAGTGGCGCGCTGCCACGTGGCGCCGTACGCCGCGCGCGCCCGCCGGCCCGCCGCGGGCCCGCTGGCCCGTACGCCGCCGCGCGCCTCCCCCCGCTCGCCTCCTGCGCCGCGCCGCCGCCTCGCCTGCCTGCGCCGCCGCCGTGCCCCGCGCCGCCGCCTCGCTACGCCGCCGCCGGCCATCGTCGCCTCCCGCGCCGCGCGGTGCCCCGGCCGGCGCCGCCCTCCTCCCGCCGGACCCCGCGTCGCCGTCCTCCCTCCGGCCGCCGGCCTCACCTCCGCCCTCTCCCTCCCGTCGCCGGCGAACAGGACCCCGAGCCCGAGCCCGAGCTCTTCGGCCGATCCAGATCCGGTCAACGCCAGGTTGACCCCGAGAGCCCCCCCCCCAAATTACCCAAGTTTTTTGCAATTTTCACAATAAGTATCCCTGTTCATAGCATCATAACTCACTATGCATAGCTCCGTTTCACGTGCGTAATATGTCAAATTTTTTGCCTCGTGATGCTCTACATTTTGTTCAATTGCACCATGTTCATTAGAGGTCATCTTGATGCCTAAATATCTGTTGCAAAAGGGCTAGTTGCTGTTTTCTGCTGGTTCTTAACAGAACTTGGAGATTTGTCATTTTTGTATCATTTAATCTGTGCATCTTATGGGCATGAACTTTACATGTGTTTTGTTGGATGCCATGCCATATTTCCAAGGGTGTATGCCATGTATTTTTGTGATCCTTGTGGTGACTAGCACAAGCATGCAAACTAGGCCCCGTAATATTTCTGATTTCAGGGACTTGGTAATTTCTCTAAGTCCTTGTCTGCTGTTATTTTGTTGCCATGTAAACTTGATGCTACAGAGAGATCCATCCATATTTTGGAGATGTTCAGTAAGGATGATTTGTAGATATAGTTCGAGTTGATCCATTCCTGCCCTTTTTTGAAATTATGGGGTGCCATAGCATGACTCAATCTTGCTCTACGTTTGCTATAAAATATTTCTGGCAGATTCTTAACATGATATGCAATTTTGCCAAGCATGTTGTAGTTGATCCATACATGCTATGCTTTTGTTCTTGCCAGGGATAGCTTCATAAACATTCCATCTTGCTGTAAGTATGCTTGTTTTGTCATGCATTGCTCTGTAGTGAGTGCATCAAGCTCACAAAGAGGCCTTCATATTATTATTTCTGCCATGCTCTGTTTTCTGCTAAGTCTGGAACCTGATAACGAAACTTGCTATGTTTACAAGGTTGCCATCATATCTTCTGGTCCTTTTTGGCTTATGGTCAGTAAGTGACTTTTTTCATGTGCTTTTAGTAGAATACTTCCATGCCTTGTTTTTCCATGTTAAGTTCCTGTAGCATGTTGATTTCGTGCTCTGAACATTGCTACCTGATGCTGTTTCAGACATGTCCAGTAATTTCACCAAGTCTGTGAACCTGTTATCTTTTGCACTTTTGCCATGCTTGTTTGAGCTTGATATGTTGTGAACTAGCCGTAGCTCAGTGTTCATATTTTGTCAATCATCTCCTGTAGATTATTGCTATGTACTTTGTTGCTATGTTGCAGTGTTGTAGCATTGTTGCTTGTTGCATTTTAAGTGCTATCATGCTGTTAATCGCAGATTCATGTCATTCTTGTTTTGCTTGCCATTTGCAAACCGTGCATCTGTTTCCGGTGAACTTTATATCGATTTCGACCGAATTAATCTCATCTTTCTAGTGGCATGCTTGGTTTGCCAAGTTACTGTCTTGTTCATCATTTTCCTTCCGGAGCACGCATATGCATCGCATATCATATCTTGCATATCATACATGTTTTGCATCATGTTGCTTGTGCATTTCTCGTGATTGATTGTGGTTCCGTTGCTTGTGTTCTTGTCTTGGGTAGAGCCGGGAGACGAGTTCTTGAATGAGGAACCTATTGAGTACGCTTACGAGGATCAAGCTTTCGACAACTCTGAGAACCTTGCGGGCAAGATGACCACCCCTCGAAATCACTTCTATCTTTGCTTTGCTAGTTGTTCGCTCTATTTCCATGCTACGCTACCTATCACTTGCTATATCATGTCTCCCATATTGCCATGTCAGCCTCTAACCATCCTTTCCTAGCAAACCGTTGTTTGGCTAAGTTACCGGTTTTGCTCAGCCCTTCCTATAGCGTTGCTAGTTGCAGGTGAAGTTGAAGTTTGTTCCATGTTGGAACATGGATATGTTGGGATATCACAATATCTCTTATTTAATTAATGCATCTATATATATTTGGTAAAGGGTGGAAGGCTCGGCCTTATGCCTGGTGTTTTGTTCCACTCTTGCCGCCCTAGTTTCTGTCATACCGGTATTATGTTCCTTGAGTTTGCGTTCCTTACGCGGTCGGGTGATTTATGGGACCCCCTTGACAGTTCGCCTTGAATAAAACTCCTCCAGCAAGGCCCAACCTTGGTTTTACTATTTGCCACCTAAGCCTTTTCTCCCGGGTTTTCGCGAGCCCGAGGGTCATCTTTATTTTAACCCCCGGACCAGTGCTCCTTCGAGTGCTGGCCCAAACCGAGCGATGTCCGGCGCCCCCTGGGCAACCAGGGTCTATGCCAACCCGACGTCCGGCTCATCCGTTGTGCCCTGAGAACGAGATATGTGCAGCTCCTATCGGGATTTGTCGGCACATTCGGGGGCTTTGCTGGTCTTGTTTTACCATTGTCGAAATGTCTTGTAAACTGGGATTCCGAGACTGATCGGGTCTTTCCGGGAGAAGGTTTATCCTTCGTTGACCGTGAGAGCTTATGATGGGCTAAGTTGGGACACCCCTGCAGGGTATTATCTTTCGAAAGCCGTGCCCACGGTTATGAGGCAGATGGGAGTTTGTTAATGTCCGGTTGTAGAGAACTTGTCACTTGACCCAATTAAAATACATCAACTGCGTGTGTAGCCGTGATGGTCTCTTCTCGGCGGAGTCCGGGAAGTGAACACGGTCTGAGTTATGAATGACGTAAGTAGGAGTTCAGGATCACTTCTTGGTCATTGCTAGATGACGACCGTTCCGTTGCTTCTCTTCTCGCTCTCTCTTGCGTATGTTAGCCACCATATATGCTTACTGCTGCTGCAGCTCCACCTCATTACACCATCCTTCCCTATAAGCTTAAATAGTTTTGATCTCGCGGGTGTGAGATTGCTGAGTCCTCGTGACTCACAGATTCTACCAAAACAGTTGCAGGTGCCGACGATGCCAGTGCAGATGATGGGATCGATCTCAAGTGGGAGTTCGACGAGGAACGTGGTCGTTACTATGTGTCTTTTCCTGATGATCAGTAGTGGAGCCCAGTTGGGACGATCGGGGATCTAGCATTTGGGGTTGTCTTATTTTCATCTGGATTTTGACCGTAGTCAGTCTATATGTGTGTATTTTGGATGATGTATGATTTATATTTATGTATTGTGTGAAGTGGCGATTGTAAGCCAACTCTTTATCCCATTCTTGTTCTTTACATGGGATTGTGTGAAGATGACCCTTCTTGCGACAAAACCACTATGCGATTATGCCTCTAAGTCGTGCCTCGACACGTGGGAGATATAGCCGCATCGTGGGCGTTACACTCAAAGAGTGACCCAAGATTTCTACCGGAGAAACAAGACAAGAACGTGCATCAACCCCTATGCATAGACCCCAATGTCACCTCGGGAATCCGCGAGTTGAGTGCCAAAACATATCTCAAGTGAATCAATATAATACTCCATTGTCACCACATGTATTCATATGCAGGACATATATCAAGTGCTCGCAAATCCATAAAAGTATTCAATCCGATAAGAACGAAATCTCAAAGGGAAAACTCTATTCACAACAAGATAGAGAGGGGAAAACACCATATGGTCCAACTATATTAACAAAGCCCGCGAGACATCAAGATCATGCCATCTCAAGAACACGAGAGAGAGATTAAACACATAGCTACTGGTACAAACCCTCAGCCTCGAGGGTGGACTATTCCCTCCTCATCATGGTGGTCGCCGGGATGATGAAGATGGCCACCGGTGATGATTTCCCCCTCCGGTGGAGTGCCGGAACAAGGTCTAGATTCGGTTTTCGTGGCTACAGAGCCTTGCGGCGGTGGAACTTCTGATCTAGGGTTACCCCCGGGGGTTTTGGAATATTTGGCAATTTATAGGGCGAAGAGGCGATGTGGGAGGCCACCGAGGTGGGCACAACCCACCTGGGCGTGCCTGGGCGCCCAAGCGCGCCCTGGTGGGTTGTGCTCCCCTCGGAGCTCCCCTCTGGTACTTCTTTGGCCCACCAGGTGTCTTCTGTTCCAGAAAAAATCTTCAAAAAGTTTTGTTGCGTTTGGACCCCGTTTGGTATTGATTTTTTGCGGATTAAAAAACAAGCAAAAACAGCAACTGGCACTGGGCACTGTGTCAATAGGTTAGTCCCAAAAAATGATATGAAGTTGCTATAAAATGATTGTAAAACATCCAAGAATGATAATATAACAGCATGAATACTTAATAACTTATAGATACGTTGGAGACGTATCAGCATCCCCAAACTTAATTCCTACTCGTCCTCGAGTAGGTAAATGATAAAAGAATAATTTATGAAGTGTGAATGCTAGAAATGTGCATAAGTTTGATCAATGATAATTTCAATCACTTTTCCTAGCATCATAACAACAACTCTTTCTCATAAAACTCATCATGATAAAGTAGCAACCAATTCACATGTTAAGGTTCAAACAATGAATTCTCTTGAAACTCAACAACCTATATTCTTAGTCACCCAACAATTGCAATTCAACTTATTCAACAGAGTCTAAGTAAGAGCTCCACATACTCAATCATCATATAGTCTTCCATGATTACTACTACTCAAAGCATATTCTTAGAACAAATGGCATCCATCGAACACAAAGAAAGATAGGGGCTTAATGTTTCGCCTCCCAACTCATTTATCATAGAGATAATTGTCAACAATAATAAATCATGATCAAATATATTTTACTAGTCATATGTGCCTATATCTTTCCCCACCACATGATGCTTGCCAACTAGAGAATAATTGAGGTTGAATGAGAATGCACACTATTGACTCTTTGCATAAAAGTAAATACTGAAAAGTAAAAGATAGGCCCTTCGTAGAGGGAAGCAGAGGTTCTCATGCGCTTTTTGTTTTTGGATTCCCAAGATCTTAATGCAAAGGAACGTCACATTATATTGCCCCTTATGATAGCAATCTTTATTATGCAGTCCGTTGCTTTTATTACTTTGCCACAAGTTCATACAACACTCAATTCTCCCTTACAATAAAAGATCAAACATATTTAGGAGCAATTTTTATTGCTTTATGCACCGATGACAACTTACTTGAGGGCTCTTATTCAATCCATAGGTAGGTATGGTGGACACTCATGGCAAGAAACTGGGTTTAAGGGTTTTTGGATGCACAAGTAGTATCTCTACTTAGTACGAATTTTTGGCTAGCAAAATATCCTAGGAAAACACCACATGTTGGAGGATCCATGACAATATAACTTCTATGCAAATATACACAACCATAACCCATTACGTTGTCTTCCTTGTCCAACATCAACTAATTTGCTCAAGTTTAAAAATAATTAATGGGCATTCACAATCGCAGAAGATTTCCAAGATAATATATATGCATGTGAACGTTCTCTTCCTTATACTAATCATTCATGAATTGCTTGTATGACCAATATTGTGATTGTCAAGCTTCAAAAGATTTCACTTTCTAAACCCAATGTTAAGCTACTACTAGGCATGATATGAACATATAATTTCAACTTAACGACATTCGATTCATTCAACAATTTACTCATAGGATATAAGTGAAGCACGAGAGTAAATGACAAACTACTCCAAAAAGATATAAGTGAAGATCAAATGAGTAGTTGAGTAAATAGGTAGCTATGTGAGGACTCTCTCTTGTTTAAAAACTTTCAGATCTAAGTATCTTATTAAAACAGCAAGCAAAACAAAATAAAATGACATTCTAAGAATGGCACAACTCATGTGAAGAAGCAAAAACTTAGGCTCAACCGATACTAACCGATAATTGTTGATGAAGACAGGTGGGATGCCTACAGGGGCATCCCCAAGCTTAGATGCTTGAGTCTTCTTGGAATATTATCTTGGGACGCCTTGGGCATCCCCATGCTTGAGCTTTTGTGTCTCCTCAATTCCTTTTATATCACAGTTTCCCTAAATCTTAAAAACTTCATCCACACAAAACTCAACAAGAACTCGTGAGATAAGTTAGTATAAATCAATGCAAAACCTTATCATGCTCTACTTTAGCAAATCACCCAAATTATTAACATTGCCTACTAAATGCCTCTGCATATTTAATACTCCTATCCTCAAATAGAATCATTAAACAAGCAAACATAACATCAATCTTTCTAAACAGAACAGTCTGTAAACAGTGCAATATTCATCATGCTTACCTAACTCCAAAAATTCTGAAAAACATTAGCACACTGTAGAAAATTTATTATAGCTTACAGTGCTCCAAGCAAAACACATATCATGTGATGAATGAAAATATAGCTCCGAGTGAGGTTACCGGTAATGTTGGAGACGAAAGAGGGGATGCCTTCCTGGGAATCCCCAAACTTAGTTGCTTGGATCTTCCTTAAATATTACCTTGGGGATGCCTTGGCATCCCCAAGCTTAGGGTCTTGTCACTCCTTATTCTCCTAATATCGATATCTCACCCAAAACTTGAAAACTTCAATCACACAAAACTTAATGGAACTTCGTGAGATAGGTTAGTATGATAAAGACAAATCATCCATTTTGTTATTGTCAAAGACAAGATACATAATTGTTTCCACACAATGCCTACTATAGCATATCATTTATACAATTTATATTGATCAATATAAGCCATAGAAACTAGAAAACAAGCAAACTATGCATTGAAAACACAATCTGTCAAAAACAGAGCAGTTTGTAATGATCTCGACAACTACCATACTTCTGCTACTCCAAAAATTCTGAAAAATTAGGACAACGTAGGTAAATTGTATACCTATCAAATGTAAAACAGTTCAGATCAAAAGCACATTCAAGTCAATTTTGAAAATTCCTGGACTGAGCACAAAAGTTTATATTTTTGCACAGAATCAAGTCAACTATCATCCACACTATCCCAAAGGCTTTACTTTGCACTTTATTGAAACCAAAGCTATAAAACATGATTACTACAGTAGAGTAATCATGTGAACACACAAAAACAGTAGGTGAAAGTGTTGGGTTGTCTCCCAACAAGT
The DNA here is from genome assembly GCF_018294505.1 of Triticum aestivum. NCBI lineage: Eukaryota > Viridiplantae > Streptophyta > Magnoliopsida > Poales > Poaceae > Triticum > Triticum aestivum. The sequence continues at coordinate 59,963,204 of NC_057802.1, forward strand.
GCTTTTCTTTAGTGCCTTTTAGCTAGGCATGATGATTTCAATGATGCTCGCATAAAAGATAAGAATTGAAACATGAAAAGAGCATCATGAGTCACATGGAAAGTACATTTAAGCCTAACCCACTTCCTATGCGTAGGGATTCTGTGAGCAAACAAATTATGGGAGCAATAATCAACTAGCATAGGAAGGTAAGACAAGCATGACATCAAAACTTTCAACATAAAGAGAGGAAACTTGATACTAGTGAGAAGCCTACAAGCATATGTTCCTCTCTCATAATAATTTTCAGTAGCATCATGAATGAATTCAACAATATAGCTATCACACAAAGCATTCTTTTCATGACCCACAAGCATAAAAATTTATTACTCTCCACATAAGCAAATTTATTCTCATGAATAGTAGTGGGAGCAAACTCAACAAAATATCTATCACGAGATACTTGATTGACATAATCAAATTGAAAATTAAAATCATGATGACAATTTTCATGGTTATCATTATTCTTTATGGCATACATGTCATCACAATAATCATCATAGATAGGAACTTTGTTGTCATAGTCAATTGGAACCTCTTCCAAAATAGTGGATTCATCACTAAGTAAAGTCATGATCTCTCCAAATCCACTTTCATAAATATAATCATCATAAATAGGAGCCATGCAATCATCATAATAAATTTTCTCATCAAAACTTGGGGGACTAAAAATATCATCTTCATCAAACATAACATCCCCAAGCTTATGGCTTTGCATATCATTAGCATCATGGATATTCAAAGAGTTCATACTAATAACATTGCAATCATTCTCAACATTCAAATATTTTTTGTCAAACATTTTATAGAATTCTTCTTCTGTAAATTGAGCACAATTTTTCTTTCCATCATTTTCACGAAAGACATTATAAAGATGAATAATATGATGCAACCTCAATTCCATTTTTTGTAGTTTTGTTTTATAAACCGAACTAGTGATAAAACAAGAAACTAAAAGATTCAATTGCAAGATCTAAAGATATACCTTGAAGCACTCACCTCCCTGGCAACGGCGCCAGAAAAGAGCTTGATGTCTACTACACAACTTGTTCTTGTAGACTCGTGTTGGGCCTCCAAGCGCAGAGTTTTGTAGGACAGTAGCAAATTTCCCTCAAGTGGATGACCTACGGTTTACCGATCTGTGGGAGGCGTAGGATGAAGATGGTCTCTCTCAAACAACCCTGCACCAAATAATAAAAAGTCTCTTGTGTCCCAAACACACCAAATACAATGGTAATTTTTATAGGTGCACTAGTTCAGCGAAGAGATGGTGATACAAGCGTATTAATGATAGTAGATATTGATTTTTGTAATAGGAACAATAAAAAACAGCAAGAGCAATTGATAAAACGGAGCACAAACAATATTGCAATGCTTAAAAATGAGGCCTAGGGTCCGTACTTTCGCTAGTGCAATCTCTCAACAATGCTAATATAATTGGATCATATAACCATCCCTCAACGTGCGATGAAGAATCACTCCAAAGTTCCTATCTAGCGGAGAACATAAGAAGAAATTATTTGTAGCTATTCTTTCTGATCGATCTATCCAAGAGTTCGTACAAAAATAACACCAAGTTACTCTTTCTGATCGATCTATCAAGAGTTCGTACTAAAATAACACCAAGTTATTCTTTCCGATCGATCTATCAAGAGTTCATACTAAAATAACACCAAAACAAATTCAGATTTATAATACTCAATCCAACACAAAGAACCTCAAAGAGTGCCCCAAGATTTCTAACAAAGAAACAAAAGACGAGAACGTGCATCAACCCCTATGGATAGACCCTAATGTCACCTCAGGAATCCGCGAGTTGAGTGCCAAAACATATCTCAAGTGAATCAATATAATACCACATTGTCACCACGGGTATTCATATGCAAGACATATATCAAGTGCTCTCAAATCCATAAAAGTATTCAATCCGATAAGAACGAAATCTCAAAGGGAAAACTCAATTCACAACAAGATAGAGAGAGGAAAACACCATGTGATCCAACTATATTAGCAAAGCCCGCAATACATCAAGATCGTGCCATCTCAAGAACACGATAGAGAGAGAGAGAGAGAGAGAGATTAAACACATAGCTACTGGTACAAACCCTCAGCCCCGAGGGTGGACTACTCCCTCCTCATCATGGTGGCCGCCGGGATGATGAGGATGGCCACCGATGATGATTTCCCCCTCCAGTGGAGTGTCGGAACGGGGTCTAGATTGGTTTTTCGTGGCTACATAGGCTTGCGGCGGCGGAACATCTGATCTAGGGTTACCCCGAGGGGTTTTGGAATATTTGGCAATTTATAGGGCGAAGAGGCGGTGTGGGAGGCCACTGAGGTGGGCACAACCCACCTGGACGCGCCCTGGTGGGTTGTGCTCCCCTCGGAGCTCCCCTCTCGTACTTCTTTGGCCCACCGGGTGTCTTCTGGTCTAGAAAAAAATCTTCAAAAAGTTTCGCTGCGTTTGGACCCTGTTTGGTATTGATTTTCTGTGATGTAAAAAACAAGCAAAAAACAGCAACTGCACTGGGCACTATGTCAATAGGTTAGTCCCAAAAAATGATATAAAGTTGCTATAAAATGATTGTAAAACATCTAAGAATGATAATATAACAGCATGAATACTTCATAAATTATAGATACGTTGGAGACGTATCAGAGGCCCAGGATGAGCACCAAGGAGTACTGCAAAGAGAGATATTCCCTTGCGTAATTTGATAGAAAGAATGGACTTTTAGTTTAGGAATCATCTTGAGAATGGAAGACCATAAAGCAGAATTTGGAGTAGTGGGATTTGCAGCCCAAATAGATGAATCCAAAAAATACTTGGATTTGAGCACAAGATATAAATGGGATTTCGGAGAGGTTGCAAGTCTCCAAGCCGCTGCAAGAATAAGACCTTCATTAATGGCTTGGAGATTTCTTATACCCAACCCTCCTTGCTTGGATGTGCAAATATCTTTCCATGCTCTTAGGCAAAGACTTCTAGTCGAATTGTTCTCCCTGATGCATGTCCACCAAAACTTCCTAATGATAGCAGTGAGTTTAGCAATAATTTTTTTAGGAAACAAAATGTTTGACATATAGTAGACAGGGATGGCAGAAAAAACAGATCTCATGAGCTCCAATCTAGCAGCATGCGAAAGCATATTAGCCTTATAAGCAGGAAGCTTAGCCGTAAAATTATCAAGAACAAAGTTATATGCAAATACTCTATTTGTAGATGGAAGAATGAGAGGGTGGCCCAAATGACGGACAAACAAACATGTAGTCTTAAGTACTGCGGGGCATAATATGAAGGATAACATGTTCAGCTGAAGGATGGAAATGCTTATCAGTTTCGAAGAATTGAACACATATAAACAACAGAACGATGAATAACTCAACAATATGTAAATACTGGAAATAATAAAGATAGAGAAAGAACCAGCGTCGCTCGATGGCGGCAAGTTATTTGTTCTACCCATTCACTCTTCTGCCAAAGAGATACGTCTGGATGGAGGGACTTATGATTGAACACAAGAGCAAATCTCTTTGCGTCTTATTCTCCTTTACTGCAAGTTCCTCGAACTCTAGTAAGTTTACTTGTGGAAGATTCTTCAATGCAATCTCCAAACCTTCACATACTTTGTCTTCTGCAAACCACAATGACTCTTGGTTGCTTAGACGGACGCCTAACCATCTAGTGAGTGTGTGGCTCACAAGAGTAATAGGCACAAGCTAATCTCAACTTAATTCTCTATGATGCTCAACCACTAACTAAATTTAGGCTCGGGGTTTTCCTTCAGTTTAATCTCTCGAAAGAGGGGTTACTCATACAAACTCTGTAATATCAAATAGAGCAACCGACCAGCAACGGTTAGTGTGTGGTCATTTATATCTGGAGCAATCCTGAGGGTGAAATGACAAATAGGGGCATGTGGGCACTCAATGATCAACAGACATGTGTCCAATTATAAGATTTCAAACTCAAGCGACAACTTTACTTAAGGAACAAGTAAGCTGACTCAACCGCGTGTGATTTTCTCTAGCAGTATAGAAGAACATCATCTCTGACTTCGAGTAAAAACACAACGCACGAAGAGATTTCTCTTGACTTCACTCGGAGATAGGTTTATGATTAACATCAACGTAGACCTAAGTCTCGACTAACTTGGACCCCTCTCAATGGTACGGCTGCCCTATGACTCAAATGAAAGAAATGAAACTATGAAAGTGACCTCCGTCTCGTTGTCTTCATCGTATTCGCTGCAATCATTTTTTTCCTCAAATAGCACACCAAAGTAATTGCTCAATCAACTATTTTTTAGGGTCGTCTCCGACGCACAATCTTCTGGATAGCAAACTCCTCGATAGCTAAGCATTCTTCTCTGCAGCGCAGCTAATCATCGCAGAAGTTTATAGCAAACTCCTAAATACTCCAGGGACCATTTTACCCTATGTGCACTAGCAAACACATTAGGCCCTCAACTCTTTTGTCAAACAATCTCCAAAACACTCAAGGGGCACTATATTGTACCAACAAGTCCACCATTCCCAATAAGCCAAGGGGTATTCCTTTCTACGATAACATCTTAGGCCGTTGGAATATTTGGAACCAAATAACTAGCAAGATTTTTCATAATGGAAGCTCCTGCTATTGCCGCCAGGAAGTACCTTTCAAAAGGAGATCTCACTCTTCTTCAACATAATGTCAAGAGCAAGAATTTCGATTGCCTCCAAAGTTGGATTGACACTCATCTAGAATGATGTGTTCCTTGAGTGACAAAGTTTTCTTGTCAATTAGTATAGATTTATGTAGTTGTATACACATTGGCTTGGTACTTAAATATATACTTTAACCTCCATAGGATTAGGAGTTGGTGGTAGTAACATGTGTGCGATTGGAGACGATGGTTAGTGGTTGTTCACCACCATGGAAAGAGGTCTCATTGACGGAGCATCGCTCATTGTTTTGCTTTTCCCCTCTTTGTTGAGATTGTATATGTTGATTGCGTCATGTGAAAAACAATTCTTCCAAGTGGATTGAGGTCAATGAAATATTGGATTCAACCCTATTGTGCAAATGAATTGCTTTTGTATAAAATTATATTAGATTCAATCCTACAAATAGCAAATTAAATTCTTAGGGCTTCCTTTAGTAAGAAATTCCATAAGTTTACAGAGGATTGAAATCCTACTAATTTTTTTTTCCTACGGAGGTTGTTTGATTCACATGATTCATTTAGAAAAAAAAAACCGTAAGCATTCTTTTGCACTCTATTTGGGAGCAAAAGCTACTGCTAGGATTTCTTTGTTTCTCCAGGGATGTGTCAAACATCTTTGACGGCAATTCATTTTCTGTTCCTATATGTAGAATTCAAGAGCGCATGCTATTTTAATCTTATGTTTCGTCTATTTATGTGCTTTGCAAAGTAATTATCATTTCAATTGATGCGAGAATCGTTAGGATGCCCATAGAATCGTCAACCAAGAGCACACGCCACGGACGAGATTTAATTCAGTGACACGAGGAAGACGAGACGTAAAGATCCCTTTGTTCTGAGCTTCTGATCAGTTGCGTGTGCATGCATGTGTATCTTTCGCCGTCTCCTCCAGCTTTGGGTTTGGTATATCTGACAAATGTAGTACTAGTGAGCACCATCTTTCAGCCAGGCAGGGCAAAAAAAATTAGGGCGCGCACACACACACCAACTTTCTTGTCTCAAAAGTGGAAAAAAGGGCCGGATGGAAAGGCAGGCATGATTTCCCGAAGAATGATGGGCTCCCGGCTCAATTTTATTGTTAAGGAAGGGGGGAAAGTTGAGGTGAGTGAGTGGTAAAGCGGGGCTAAGCAAAAGCGGCAGCTTTTTGCCATTTACGCTCGCATCATTGGCCCATTGATTGAATTCACAGCCTGATATGCCCCATCGAGATCAAACTCCTGCCCCTGATGGGTACAGACTGTGTATAGTATTGGCCTTCCATGTCATTTTTTATACCGGTGAGAAGAGTAGTGTCCCGGTAGCTTCGAGTTAACCAATCTTTTTTGAAGTTGATCGGGAGCAAAAGAGCATCTTTGCCAATTAATAGTGGGGATTTGCGGACACTCGCTAATTAATTAAGCATAGTGTCTCCATTCATAGTCTTGCAATTGATTATTAAGTGTTAATGTGACAAAAAAGTGCAGCTAAGCTATTGGCTAGTAAAGCATTTAGTATAAATTACTTTATCTGAAGATTATATACTAGGAGTACTAGCACAAGACAGTTCGGGCAGCTACCTAAATTAGCTCATTGGCTACTCTACATGGCTGTGGTGAAAGCCTGGCTGGAGTAGCTTGAAATGTCAATCAAAGCTTGCGTTGCATGCGCCAGTATGTGCACTCCAGTAGTAGTACTACTACTGGGGGGTAGTACTGGGGGTGACAGGGTTGTGCCAGGAGCTATATATACATCAGCGTAGGTCAGCGAGGCAACAAGACGAGGTGCAACACATTTTGAGGCAAAGGGGTCAGCCCCAGCCCCCAATTAAAGGCTTTGGGACCGCCGGGAAAGCGAGAAAACTGATCCCTGGCCTCGCCTGATCGGCTGCTTTCCAACCACACCATGCATTGTCATGGACCAGTGTGTACGTATCGCCCTCACCCTGGGCCAAAACCATCTTTTTCACCGGACACACGTACGTACGCTACGTTCCATCGAATGATCGATTCGACGGGCCGTGACCACACATCAGATGATACGCTCAATATACGCACGCACGCACGTACTCCCAATTTAAACTAAAACCACGACGAGTAATTTAAAACGGAGGGAGTAAATAGGTAGCAAACTCCAAGTCACTGACCCTCTTTGATTTAAATGGTTCTCATTTTAAAAATAGAGTTTTAGAATCTTAAGAGTATTGATCATATCATACTTATTAATGGTTAATAAATTAACGTGTTAGCTCGACTCGGCTCGGTAACATAACAAGTCGAAATATGAACTCGGATCAACTCATTTAACTCGCGAGCTAACCTCTTAAATTCATTGCACTGGTGAATAATGGATATGTGTATGTTTTTAAACGGAGGAAAAGCTTTGCATCATCTCATTAATAAACAAGAAGATTTGATAAGGTTTTAATAGAGGACCATCACCCCTCCACTCTCGAAATAGGCTTTTGCCCCGCTTTATATATAAAACAAGAACATCGAGGGGCCTAAGAAAAGTCCACTGGGAGGTCCGTCCCATAGGGTGACGGTTAGCGTAATTGTCGGGGGCGATCCTCGAGGCGATCTGATCTAAAGCATCACCGCCGGCCGACGTCTCTGTCCTCGACGGCGGAGCTCTGATCTACGACCACACCTTCGATCCCTAGACCACCTCACCCTCATCAGCTCATTCCCTCCCAACTCCGTAACCTCCACCATAAGCCTTCCGTGTGTTGTTAGGGCACATGGTCGTAATACACCAAAAACCCTAACCTGATCTGGCGTTTGTCTCGGGCCGGTGACGACATGGAGGAGGTGGAAGGGATGCTCAGAGGGTTGAAGTTGACGGTGGCAGAGAAGAAGGGACTGAAGGTTGGGGAGGAGGAAAAGGGTAAGGGGTTTGAGTGGGCACCGGATGATCCGCAAGCTGTGGGGAAATTATTCTCGGAGAAGTTGGCCCATGCAGGCGTGATAGGGTAGACCATGGGGAGGATCTGGTGTCCGATAAAAGGATTGCAATGCAGTGAGCTAGAAGAAAACGTCTTCCTCTTCACCTTTAGGCAAGCATCTGGATGGAGAAGGGCACTTGAAGATGGTCCATGGTGGTTTGATAAGGAGTTGTTGGTAATGGAAGAGTTTGATCCGGACAAAACCGTGGATGAGTATGATTTTAACATCATCCCGATGTGGATCCGGGTGTACGGATTGCCACTAGGTTTGATGAACAGAGCCATGGGGAGAAAATTGGTAAAGACTTTGCAGAAGTGGTGGATGTGGATGTGGGGCATGATGGCAAAGCGATAGGAAAATTCCTACGGATCAAGGTAAAATTGGATATCACTTTACCACTAATGCGAGGCTTCCTATTAGATTGAGAGAAGGAGAAAGACCCAGTGGAAGAAGGGGAGAAACAAAATGACAATAAGAAAAAGAAGAAATTATTGTGGTGCCGGTTCGAGTATGAACACATGCCGGACTTCTGCTATACCCGTGGGATCATTGGTCACCGAGATAAAGAATGCAAGATAAGGCCTGCAAAAGACGAAGCCCCACAATTTGGCCCTTGGTTGAGAGCAGAAGATGAAAATAGGAGAACTGATGATGGAGGTAGAGGGAAGTGGATGGAGAGCAGGTCGAGTGCAGGCAGCAAGGGGCCTACTAGACCCAGGTATGAAGCAGCTGATCGACGCCCATATAAATATGACAGGAGAGGAACTGCTATGGGCAGTGAGGCCCCATCTTGGCGGAAGGAGGGCACAACATCAAGGAGTAGCGGAAGAAGCAATGGAGATGGAGAGAGAGAGAGAGGGGTAACTAGCCCATTAAAAACAGTGGAGAAGGGGAGTGTTAAGGGGTCCAGGGAGACATCCAGTCAATTAAGTTTTAGTGACAAGAATGAGATGACAGGAGCATAGAGCAGGAAGGAAAAAACATGATAGTAGATGGTCAGGGGACGGAGCAACAAGCATTGGTGGGTGTGAAGGGAAATCATGAGGGTCGGATGAAAGAAAAGAAAATGAAGGACAATGCAGAAAAGGAGAACCAGGACGAAGAGAAGGACGAGGGAGGAAAAGGAAAAACAGAGAACGAAAAGAGTGGGAAAAGGCTTAGAAGGAAACCGAGAGACCCAAAGAAGGGGATTCAGGAACCTATTGGAAATGTGATGGGGAAGCGCACTGAGGAAGAAATGGAGATAGATGAGCAGCAAGACCCAAAGAAGGGGAAAACGGATGTAGAGAAGGAGGTTGGGATCAGGAACCAACATATTTTAAATGAAGCGGGGCTGCCAGAGCAGCCCTGCAGCCCCAAATGAAGCTGATCGCATGGAATTGCCGGGGTTTGGGGAATGGCCCGGCAATTCAAGGTCTTCTGGATATCCATAAGAAGGAGGACCCCGACATGTTGTTCTTATCAGAGACAAAGTTGGACGCAAGGAGAATAGAGTGGTGGAGATGGAAGCCGGGGATGACAGGGATGGTAGTGAAGGATTGTGAAGGACAGGGAGGGGGTTTGACCATGTTTTGGAAGAGTTCGTTAAAGGTTAAACCAGGCCTTAAATCTCGGTATCACATTGACACGGAGGTGACGGAGGAAGATGGATTTGTATGGCGATTCACGGGTATCTATGGAGAACCAAAATTAGAAGCAAGAGAAGCGACATGGAAACTCTTAAGAACTATAAAGCACCATAGTGACCGACCATGGATTTGTGTTGGCGATTTTAATGAAGTGCTAACGCAGGGAGAGAAGGATGGAGGACTTACACGGCCGCAGGTCTACATGGACCCGCTTCAAACAAGCACTGGAAGATTGCCATCTGCACGACTTGGGTTTCGTTGGAGACCCGTACACTTGGCAGAATAATAACCATGATGCACAACAGTATATTCGAGAGAGACTAGATCGAGCGGTGGCCAAAGCAGAGTGGTGCAGCAGATTCCCGGAGTATCATGTCATAAACGGCGACCCACGACACTCGGATCATCAGCCAATTATAGTGCATCTTGACCATGATTCATTCAGGCAGAGGAAACATAAGCGAAGGGAGGGGAAGAGGTTTAGTTTCGAGGCGAGCTGGATGACAGAGGAAGCTTGTGGTGCGGTGATTGAGAATGCATGGAATAGGGAGACATCGGGTACAAAAACTTTAGTTGCGCGAGCACTCAAGGGGGTCGCAGGAGACGACGAATCGCTTAACTGAAAAAGGATATAGAAGTCTGCAGGCGACAAGCAATAACACAAGATGTGGTGAACCGTGAGAAAATCTTGCGCCACAAATTGGACCGACCAGAGGAGCAACGTGACCTGTACTACAAACAACGTGCCCATGTGACCTGGCTTCAAAAAGGTGACCGAAACACGTCGTGTTTTCAGAAGTTTGCGGCCGCGAGAAAGAAAAGAAACATAATAAAAAATTAAAAAAAGATGATGGTGGTGAGGTGAAGGAGGAGGCGGAGAAGGAGGTGGTGATCACTGACTATTTTCCGCAACTCTTTGCCTCTTGTGTAGGTACCAAGACGGAGGAGCTGCTCATGCATGTCACCCCACGAGTCACATAGGCAATGAATGAAATGCTAACTAAAGAGTACACCCAGAGGAAGTTCAGGCTGCACTCAAGAGCATAGGTGACCTCAAGGCCCCTGGCCTGGACGGCATGCCGACGGCCTTTTATAAGAGGTACTGGGAGACGGTTGGAGAAAAGGTGACAGAGGAGGTCTTGAGAGTACTGAATGGTGGAGAGATGCCGGCAACTTGGAATGACACTTGTGTTGTGTTGATCCCGAAGGTAACAAACCCGGAAAGAATGAAAGACCTGCGCCCTATTAGTTTGTGCAATGTGATTTATAAGCTAGTTTCAAAGGTGATTGCAAATAGGCTCAAACTAATCCTTCCGGAAGTGATCGCCCCCAATCAGAGTGCTTTTGTGCCCGGAAGACTTATCACGGATAACACACTGTTAGCCTATGAAGTCACTCATTTTATGCAGAACAAGAGGTCTGGTGCAGGGGGGTATGCGACCATCAAACTCGACATGAGTAAGACATATGATAGAGTTGAGTGGCATTTCCTGGAAGCAATGATGAAAAATGGGATTTGCAGAAAGCTGGGTGATGCTGGTCATGAAGTGTTGTACCACGGTGAACTACAGATCCAGATTTAATGATTCTCTCACAGAGCAGCTAAGCCCGGAGAGAGGACTACGGCAAGGAGACCCGGTCTCGCCGTATCTATTTCTGTTTTGTGCGGAAGCCTTCTCTTGTCTACTAAATAGTGCCGAACAAGGTGGACTGCTGGAAGGAGTCAAGATATTGTTGGGGAACGTAGTAATTTCAAAAAAATTCCTACGCACACGCAAGATCATGGTGATGCATAGCAACGAGAGGGGAGAGTGTTGTCCACGTACCCTCGTAGACCGACAGCGGAAGCGTTATCACAACGCGGTTGATGTAGTCGTACGTCTTCACGATCCGACCGATCAAGTACCGAACGTACGGCACCTCCAAGTTCTACACACGTTCAGCTCGATGACGTCCCTCGAACTCCGATCCAGCCGAGTGTTGAGGGAGAGTTTCGTCAGCACGACGGCGTGGTGACAATGATGATGTTCCACCGACGCAGGGCTTCGCCTAAGCTCCGCAACGGTATTATCGAGGTGTAATATGGTGGAGGGGGGCACCGCACACGGCTAAAATATCGTATATCAAGTGTGTCCTTAGGTGCCCCCCTGCCCCCGTATATAAAGGAGCAAGGGGGAGGCCGGCTGCCCTAGGCACGCCAAGGAGAGAGGGGGAGTCCTCCTCCTAGTAGGAGTAGGACTCCCCTTTCCTAGTCCTACTAGGAAAGAAGGGGGGAAGGAAAGAGAGGGAGAGGGAGAGGGAAAGGGGGCTGCGCCCCCCTCTCCTAGTCCAACTAGGACTCCCCTTGGGAGGGGGCGCGCCACCTCCTGGCTGCTGCCCTCTCTCTCCCCTCAAGGCCCACCAAGGCCCAATACTTCCCCGGGGGGTTCCGGTAACCCTCCGGCACTCCGGTTTAATCCGAAACTTCTCCGGAACACTTCCGGTGTCCGAATATAGTCGTCCAATATATCAATCTTTACGTCTCGGCCATTTCGAGACTCCTCGTCATGTCCGTGATCACATCCGGGACTCCGAACAACCTTCGGTACATCAAATCACATAAACTCATAATATAACTGTCATCGTAACTTTAAGCGTGCGGACCCTTTGGGTTCGAGAACTATGTAGACATGACCGAGACACCTCTCCGGTCAATAGCCAATAGCGGGACCTGGATGCCCATATTGGCTCCCACATATTCTACGAAGATCTTTATCGGTCAGACCGCATAACAACATACGTTGTTCCCTTTGTTATCGGTATGTTACTTGCCCGAGATTCGATCGTCGGTATCTCGATACCTAGTTCAATCTCGTTACCGGCAAGTCTCTTTACTCGTTCCGTAATACATCATCCCGCAACTAACTCATTAGTCACAATGCTTGCAAGGCTTATAGTGATGTGCATTACCGAGTGGGCCCAGAGATACCTCCCCGACAATCGGAGTGACAAATCCTAATCTCGAAATACGCCAACCCAACAAGTACCTTTGGAGACACCTGTAGAGCACCTTTATAATCACCCAGTTACGTTGTGACGTTTGGTAGCACACAAAGTGTTCCTCCGGTAAACGGGAGTTGCATAATCTCATAGTCATAGGAACATGTATAAGTCATGAAGAAAGCAATAGCAACATACTAAACGATCGGGTGCTAAGCTAACGTAATGGGTCATGTCAATCACGTCATTCTCCTAATGAGGTGATCCCTCTAATCAAATGACAACTCATGTCTATGGCTAGGAAACATAACCATCTTTGATTAACGAGCTAGTCAAGTAGAGGCATACTAGTGACACTCTGTTTGTCTATGTATTCACACATGTATTATGTTTCCGGTTAATACAATTCTAGCATGAATAATAAACATTTATCATGATATAAGGAAATATATAATACTTTATTATTGCCTCTAGGGCATATTTCCTTCAGATATGTCGCAATGCACCGAGCTTTAATCATCTATTGTTTGCAGATGACTCGTTAATTCTTCTGAAAGCTTCAGAAGATAGTATACTTCACCTGCAAAATATCCCGAAACTTTATGAAGACTGTTCGGGGGCAAACAATCAATGTGGATAAATCAGCCATCATGTTCAGTAAGAACACAAAAACAGAGATTCGCAAAAGGATGATGGAACACATGGGTCTGACTAGAGAGACCTGGAACGAGAGATATCTGGGGCTTCCGGTTTATGTCGGCCAATCCAAAACAAAAGCATTTGCATACTTGAAGGACAGAATCTGGAAATGTAAACAGGGATGGCTAGGGAAATTGCTAACTAAGGCCGGGAAGGAGATCCTTATAAAAGCATGTGCCCAAGCTATTCCAATTTTTGCAATGTCGGTTTTTGATCTCACAAAGGGGCTCTGCGAGCAAATGACAGCGATGATCTGTAGGTTTTTCTCGGCGCAACAGGGGGATGACCAGAAGATACATTGGCTGTCCGCAGAAAAACTCACAAGATCAAAGAAGGAGGGAGGGTTAGGTTTTAAGGATCTCCACACTTTTAATCTAGCCATGCTAGCTAAGCAGGCTTGGCGGCTGCTCGATAACCTGGACTCACTTTGTGCCCAGGTTTTAAAGGCCAGATACTACCTAGATTCAGACATCTTCCATGCTGAAGCAAAAGATGGGATATCATATGCATGGAGGAGCATTCTGCAAGGAGTGGAGGTGCTCAAGCAAGGAATTATCAAGCGAGTGGGGGATTGCACAACAGTAAAAATATGGGAGGACCCATGGCTGCCACGGAACTGGGATACAAAGCCTTTCACACCACGTAGGAACAGCGACGTTACAACGACAGCAGAGCTCATGGACTCATACACAACGACGTGGGACGAACAGCTCGTAAAATATATCTTTTGGGCTTCGAATGCCAACCTTATCCTTGCGCTCCCTATCAAGGACGAAATGGAGGACGGATGGGCCTGGCACCTGGATCACCGCGGGTGCTTCTCAGTGAAATCTGCATACAAACTTTGCAAGCGGGTGGAACTGCTCCGTGCAGGGGAGGTAGGTAGCTCAAACCAGGAAGTTGATAGTTTTGATTGGAAGTCTATTTGGCAAGCGCCATGCCCTATGAAAATCCAACAATTTATGTGGCGAATAGCAACTAACAGTCTGGCGGTGCGCATCAATCTAAAGAGAAGAGGTATTGATGTTGATACTTTATGCCTAGTCTGCCATAGACGGGATGAAGATGGAAGCCACTTGTTATTCCAATGCAAAATGGTACGACGCCTCTGGAGGGAGAGGGATTTGGAGCATATTCGAACTGAATGCATGGCTCTACACGACCCAAAGGAAGTTGTGAAGACTCTGCTGCAAGGAAATCTAGATCAAACCACTAGTATAGTAGCCCCGGTGTGGTCTTGGTGGAACGGTAGAAACAAGCATCGAGCGGAAAAGAAAAAGATTGAGATCAATGCTTTGTTGTGGCAGATCAGCAGTACAGTGGATGAGTATAAAAACTTCTTTGGGAGGGAGAAACAGGAGACAGTGAAACAGCCGGAAGGTTGGACAAAACCTGCCGAGGGCATACTCAAGATAAATGTGGATGGCAGTTTTAACAAGGATACAAAATCTGGCGGCTGGGGATATGTCATACGGGACCACGAAGGTGATGTTGTGATTGCTGCTGCTGGGCGTCTGAACCATACCTCTGATGCATTACAAGCGGAAGCGGAAGCCTGCATCCAAGCAATTTACAAGGCGCAAGAACTGGGCATTGGCCGCGCAGTCGTGGAAACTGATGCGATGTTGCTGGTCCAGGTGATCAAGTCCTCGAGTTATGACCTCGCTCCAAATGGTGTCTTGTTTAAGGAGATCAAACTCTTTGCCTCGTTAAACTTTAGCTCTTTTGATATTGTTCATTGCCCTCGGGCCTGTAATAAGGTTGCAGACGTTCTAGCGCTGCATGGGTCGAAGATGGAGCTTGAGCCCCAAGCCGTATGGCCGGGCCTTGCCCCTACCTTTGCCCAGTCTTTCATTGCCAGCGACTCTGCTCGGCACGTTGCTTAATGGAATGAAATGTTCCAAGCTCAAAAAAAACAAGAACATCGAACAATACAAGGCCGAACGATACAATGAGGTGAGAAGACTCTCTTACAAAGTGGACCACCACTCCTCCACAGATGAAAAAAAAGAAAGCCTATTCACACGGCATGATAGAACTCAAATGCTTAGCCTGTGCAAAGATCCAATCCTTGGCCTCATTCTTAATGTGATCGATGATAAGTGACAACATGGTGGATTTGTTTCTGAAAATCGTCGCGTTTCTTTCATTCCATAGCTCCCAGACAACCAACAACAAGAGCATTGTCGTTGAGCGTCTTCTATGGCCACCCCTGAGCCCCATGGTCCCTCGCCAAGTGTGGACCGAGGGAAGCGTCTGCCAAGCTGTGGTGGCAATCTCCGGCATCCCGATCCAAGATTTGGCAGCTTTCCAAATGCGGATGAAGAACCTACATTTTAATAGCATGTGTGCCACCGACTCGAGCTCACACTTCAGAGCTAACATAAAGCCGCAGTTAGGCCACTCTTTCCTTTCCAAATGATCAACCATCCAAATTGTGTTCTTGAGGACAAGCCAAGCGAGGAATTTGCATTTGGAAGGTTCCTAATTGCCCCAGACTGGCGGCACCATGACGGTGTCAATTGTCCCATGAAACTGGGACTTGTTGGTGGACACCACGGAATACTTCTTGTTGGCAGTGAACTTCCAAACAATGGCATCAGTAATGTCATCGTGGAGTTGGACTTGTTTTAAGATTGCCCACAATGTGCAAAATTACATGATTGTGGTTGACCAAGAGCCCGCTAGACATATCAATCTTCCCAAGCCAAAGAAGGTTGTCATGTTGTGATCCAAACCTGAACCCGCGACCTGCCGGTGACCACTGTAGATCTATACGTTGACTGCGCCACCTCGGTGGGGAGGTCACCAAGATCGGAGAGGAATGATCGGTCAATGACACGTCCTCCGCCCTCGGCCAGGGTCGGCGTTGGCCAAGGCGGCTCTCCGCAAGACATAGGAGGAAGTCGAGGCTCCTCTGCGAGCGTCAGGCGTTGGCCAACGTGGCCCTCCACATAAAGCAGGAGAAGCCGACGCTCCTCCGCGAGCGCAAGGCGGTGGCGCGGCAAAGCTATCGCACTCTTCTACCGCTGGAAGGACCACTCCGACAACAACGACGACGGCGGCACAGACGGTGACGGAGGTGCCACCAGCCAGCCTAGCCAGACATACAAGGTGATCCTACGCTACAAATTAGTTTGGTTTTTTTAGGTTTTAGTTGAACGGACGAAATATCATCTGGTTTATGTCAATTATATCGAATTTATGTTCATTTGCATGAATTCCGTCGTGTTTGCGTGAATTGTATCTGAATTTGTATGTGTTGCGGGCGGAGGTTTCGGGCAACCTTGGATGGCCGACCCTCGTATCACCGTCAGCGGATGCTTCATTAGGGCATCTCCAACACCGACTCCCAAAACCGACATAGTATCTGTCGGCATACCCATACTGCACTAGGTTTATGTAACTACTTGTACCACCCAATAGTCTAATAAATTGATGGGTACAAGCGGATGTGCACTCTTATGTCAACATTTCGCAGATAACTGTTCACTTTACACAAGACAGAAATCTGGGATTTGAAACAGGGCGTGTGTGTTTGAATTGGAGCCTAGGTAGCTGATTTCCTGCGCACGTGAGCTCGATTTTGCGCGTCACTCATCGATCTAGTGATGTACGCCTGTCTCCTTGCCGTCAGATGAACGGACTCGCGTTTCAGATTTTTGCATGTCACGGCTCAGGGGTCTCACTCTCAGGTCAGATCACCCGGCCGAACGCATGCATAAGAAAATATATTATCGCTGCCGTGCGTCAAACACATTAGGTGACATGAGCAAAATTTCAGGCTCTAAAAGTCGAGCACTTAATTAACTCAGGAAGCTTATTGGGAAATTGTTGGAGCCTTGTATCATAGGTAGGGCGGTCTCATGCATGCTCGGATGAGCTGGTTATTCAAAACATGGTGGTTCGGTGTAGGTACAGTTGTAACAAGTGATAACGACTTATGGTATGGCCATGGGCCCTGGTGTTCGGTATCCAATGCTGGTTTACCAGTTTACGTATCCCTCCAGTCCTTTTTATTCCGCGTGTTAGATTTGTATGAGGTTAAATTTAACAATTTTTTATTTAAAAATAACATATATAATATATCAAATATATATACTATGAAACTAAATTTTGTGATGAACCTAACAATATTGATTTGTCATTGTGATGTTGATATTTTTTTATAAATTTGATTAAAATAGAGAAACTTTAACTTAGGATAAAACTTATATGCAGACTAAAAAGAACAGGAGGGAGTATGTCAACACATAATTTTTACGAGTTAGTGACCCCTGAAATAATGCAATTGTCGTGGTAACATGTGTCCCTTTTTTTTGTATGCATATATATAGCAAAACAATCGCCAAAAAAATATAGCAACAATCGCCAAAAACGTACGATTGGAGACTCGGTGACGATCAGTACGTGGATTAACTATAATTCGGCGCATATATAATAATATCAACTCTATCTCGGAGACGTTTGCAAAGTGTCATGCATGATGAACATCTAGCGTCCTGTAGCGGACGGACGGACCATGTTGGGCGTTGGCTCGCTCTGGCGAAACCGACGTCGTTATCATCTTCTCGTGCGTTTCGGCATTCCTGTCATGTAGTCCATGGCATTCTCGACCGGGCAGTTAGCACATACACTATTGTACTTCGCTACTCCCACTACCGCCATTCATTCATATTCATATCGTACTGCCATCCAACTTGTCGGCGATGCAGACGGTCGGGAGCTATGCCCGTCCATGAGTAGTTCGCTTTGAGAACAGTGTTCGAGAGGGGCTTGGTTAAATCTCAGCAATCAGATCGAGCGGGTAGTACTGTTCGGTAGCTGCTCGAGCTTTGGCATTTGAATCGGGTGGTCTCCGTGCAGAAGAAAGCAAGTACGGGCCGCCAAGGGTCAGTGTCCAAAGAATGTCCGACCGGACGATCGGATGCGTTCTCCACGTCCACGACAAGGACAGGGCAAGCGCTTGGGGGCCTTGGGGCGGCAGCGGCACGAGATGAATAGCGGTTTCGTGCTCCGTGGTCGTGAGCCGCCATGATGTCACTTGTCACTTGGCTCCGGTTTGTGGTTGTGGCCAAATTGCTCTGAAAATGATTTCTTCGAGAAAAAGGTGTTTTTATTGATTTAAAATAAAACATGAAATAAATACAAAAATAAATGACCACACACTTGGCCTCTGCAAAGTTAGGACGCGCACGTCAAACATCAATGCACACACTAAAAACATGCCGACAAATAACAAAGTCGTAAAAAATCAAAACTATGCGTAAGCGAGAGAAAAACCCGGTCAAAATGGCGACCGACAAACTACAACAATGATCATATCCGTGACAATCATCTCTTGACAACACAGAGACAACGAGGTTCTTCAACAACAACACGTTGAAAACAAATTGAACAGAGTGAGAACCGCCAAAATCAACGAAGGAGCCTTCCGACTACATCCCACAATTACGCGTGTATGAGCCTCCAGCAGCAGCCACCGGATATAAAGAGAGGAACATTATAAAAAAACCTTTCTATTGCCACCGCAAATCCGTGCCGAGGGTATGGCCGCAAGCATGAGTATCCATCACGCGGACCATCACAGTCGTCGGAGCACATCATCGCAGACTGTCACCTTGCCGGAGGAAGCACCGCCCAGACCTGGAGGAGGTAGCGAATAGGACGGCGTAATCCCTCATGGGAACATCCGACGGCAATGGAGGACGAGACTCCATTAGAGATGACTCAAGCGGAAGCAAAAAGGGGAAAGGATCAGCCTTTGGCAAAGGAAGCGGGTCGAGATGGGAGATGGCTCGCTACTATTGTCTGCCACCGGAAGCTTTGCCTGATGGCGCCAAACAGCGATGGCGAGGAAGGAAGGGAGGGGAGGAGGCTCCTTGGCGGCGAAGATTAGTAGTCGCAGGAATCACCCTAGGGAGCAACGTGGGGGCGTTCAGATCCTTCTTTTTACAATTTGTGTCGCTTTGGAAATGATGGGCCATGAACGGATGGAGTCGGTCTTGGGATAATTCCTTCAAAATTTGTTGAATATTTAAGCAATTTTATATTGAGTTTAATCCATTACAACGCTAGATAAAACATAATAATCAGTGTATGATGAATCAATTGAAAATTTGTCGATAAAACGCGCACCCACCGCTGGTCATGACCGTGTATTTGGGCTGGCCAAAGTAGCGCAGGCTCTCTCTTCCTTTTTCTTTGTTTTTTTTTCAATTTTCTCTTTATTTTTCGTTTGGTTTTCTTTTTTATGTTTTTTTTTTGAGGAACCGGCAGGAGCACTGCCTTTTTCTTATAGAAGAGATGGTGAAAGGAAGCAATTTACAGAGGGGCGAGCGTTTTTAGGGAACGTCGCAGAAACCAAAAAAAGACCAACCTAGAAACTAGATTAACCAATGCCTGCGGTTGGCAGGCTGGCAGCAAACGCCAGGCCCCGCTGATTGATTGCGTCTAGGGCTAGAGCCGCCACCTTGCGATGTGTCCACCTTTGTCCAGTGAACACCTGCCTATTTCGCTCCTTCCATATGGACCATATTGTGTAAATGATTCTTCCACTGCGCCTCTTGCGCACTTGATTGGTCTGTGAATTGAGAGTCTTGTCCCACCAGTTTGACACGTTTCCTGGCTCCGGGAGGAAGCCCGAGATTGGAACGCCTTCGTTAGTCCAAGTGTTCACCTGGTTCCAGACCGCGACTGTGAAGAGGCAGTCTTTGCAGAGGTGAGTTGCTGTTTCTGGCTACTGAAGACAAAGCAGGCATCTGGGCTCGTGAGGCCACCCCCTCACAGCCAGCATATCCGCAGTGAGGATTCTTTCGTGTAGAGCTAGCCAAGCAAATAACTTGCACTTGGGCTCAGCGTTTGCGGACCAGACCTTGGTCATGTCGAAACGTGAGTAGGAGCCAAGGAACTGCGCGCCGTAGGCAGAGGCGGCCGAGTATGTCCCCGAGGTGGTTAAGTTCCAGTGAATGGTGTCCTCTTGGTCAGGGAGGAGGGTGATCTGAGTAATGTGGTTCGAGATAGACACGAATTCACCCAGCTGCTGAATGGTCTGCAGTCTGGCGACCGCCCTGATCCAGCACTCGTTCATGAGCTCGTTGTGCACCGATTTGTTCTTTCCCTTTTATTTTTAATATTTTATTTACTTTCCTTTTTCATTTTGCGAATGTGTTTTCAAATTAATGGATTTTTTAAATCATGAATAATTTTTCATATTGTAGACATTTTAGGAAATCATGAATAAATTTCAAATTTGCTAATATTGTTTAGAAATTCATGCGCATTTTCTGAAACCATGAACATTTTTCGAAATTGCGAACATTTTTCTTACAAATTCACGAATTATTTTTGAAATTGCTAACATGTGAAACTCATGAACATTTTTTTAATTGACTACTTTTTAAAAAATTCATTAACATTTTTATATGAATAACCCTTTTTAGATGCATGTTTTTTCTTCTAATTCATGAACCCTTTGTGAATTGACGAACTTTCGTATAAATGTAGGAACAATTTTTAAAACTCGTGAACATTCTTTGAATTTGTGAATATTTTAATTAAAATCATAAACAATACTCGAATTTGCAAACATTGTGTGAAATCCTTAATATTTTTCAAATTTCTGATTATTCTCTATATTCATGATTTTTTTTCAAATGAAGAACTTTTTTATATTCTGCTCATTTTTTGAATTTGACATTCATGAACAGTCTAAAAAAATCAGAGGACGCATGAAAAAAAAACACAGGAGCACCCAACCCGCACATGGGCTACCGGAAAACATGGGTGCAGGGGGGTGCGCGATTGGTGGCTCTTCGTCCATCTACGAGCGAAATAGGGGCTCCCCCACGAGGCAACGAGTGCTCCTATTCCCCGCAGCCGCACGAGGTGGTAAATCCCATTTGACCCTTATTGGCGTCAAATATACTCCCTCCGTTTCTAAATATAAGTCTTTATAGAGATTTCACTATAAACCACATACAGATGTATATAGATGCATTTTAAGTGTAGATTCATTCATTTTGCTTCGTATGTAGTCCACCTAGTAGAATCTCTACAAAGACTTATATTTAGGAACGGAGGGAGTATATTTTGTGCGTTCGCTACGCTGCCTTATGTTCTTTGCTGTTTTTTTTCTATTTGATATTTGTTTCGACTGTTTTTGCTTCTATATTTTTGTTATTTTCCTCCTTTTCTATTTTTATCTGTTATCCATTTTATTTTTGTATTTTATTTTTTGAAATACATGGTGAACATCTTGTCCGTACGCAATAAATCCCATTTGACCCTTATTGGCGTCAAATATATATTTTGTGTGTTCGCTACGCTGCCTTATCTTCTTTGCTGTTTTTTTTCTATTTTGATATTTGTTTCGACTGTTTTTGCTTTTATATTTTTGTTATTTTCCTCCTTTTCTATTTATTATCTGTTATCCATTTTATTTTTGTATTTTATTTTTTGAAATACATGGTGAACATCTTGTCAGTACGCATTAAATCCCATTTGACCCTTATTGGCGTCAAATATATATTTTGTGCGTTCGCTACGCTGCCTTATGTTCTTTGCTGTTTTTTTCTATTTTGATATTTGTTTCGACTGTTTTTGCTTTTATATTTTTGTTATTTTCCTCCTTTTCTATTTTTTATCTGTTATCCATTTTATTTTTGTATTTTGATTTTTGAAATACATGGTGAACATCTTGTCAGTACGCATTAAATCCCATTTGACCCTTATTGGCGTCAAATATATATTTTGTGCGTTCGCTACGCTGCCTTATGTCCTTTGCTGTTTTTTTCTATTTTGATATTTGTTTCGACTGTTTTTGCTTTTATATTTTTGTTATTTTCCTCCTTTTCTATTTTTTATCTGTTATCCATTTTATTTTTGTATTTTATTTTTTGAAATACATGGTGAACATCTTGTCAGTACGCATTAAACATTTGTTAGACATATGGAGAATATATTCTTAATAAACAGTAAACCTTTTTGGGTATATGTTGGAGTTTTTCTAATATGCGATAAGCATTTTTAATGTATGTGGAACTTTTCTAATGCACATAGAACATGTTTTACAAATACGGACAAAACATTTTGGGGGAAAAGCAACAGAGAGAAAACGGAAGGTAAACACGCTCAAGTGAGCTTTGCTACGGCGGCTATTTGTGCTCAGGCAACGCTAATGAGCCGACCCTGGTCAACTCCAACCGTAGACCCTAAACGGATGTCTGTTCTATTCAGATTTTATCCGTTTGAATCGGTAAAACGGACATGCAAGTCCGGATGTGGTTGTGGGCGTCGGTGTGCCCAACCGGCCATCCCATCCTAAATTTTGTCCTCTTTAGAACTTCCAAATTTAGACTAGACAGACATTGCAAATATTTTAAACTGATATATATTACAATAATATCCACAAAGTTTCAAGACCACACGTTCAAACTAAACTTGAAATTAAAAAGATATAAAAAAAATAGATTAAGGGTCGTCGCCGCCGTGGCCGTGGCCATCTTCAGTCGTCCTTGGTGAGGTCAATGTAGGGCGATAACTGCCACACGTGGGCTCGTGGCTGCTGCCAAGCAGGAGGCGCCAGCAACACCTCTGGCCGTGGCTGGGATGGTGACCATGCCTCGACGCCCACCCACGAGGGCGTCACAGGGGCATACTTCGGCCTGCACGACATCGTCCCGGTCCACGACCACGCCTGGCCCACCAATGTCGGGTTCCAGGCCGTGGGGCTAGGGTTTGCGTGTCAGGATTCGAGGATGCACACAATGCAGAGAGTGGAAGTGTGTGGACTGTCGGTCAACGGCTTTCACATTAAAAGCGACATGAAGGAGGGGGGTGGATGGCTGACAAGCGGGCCCACCCACACATGTGACTTAAATGAAGTAGGTGGACGGCCAACATGCGGGCTCAATGTCGGACAAGGAATGGACGTGTGCGCGTCCGTTCGCTGTCCGTCTAGCAGCAAACCAGGAGCAAGTTTGCTCCGGAAATAAATGAACATAATTTACGAATGCGGTCGCGCGTTGGGCCGTCACGTCTATCCGTTTGGGCCGGAGCGGACACAGATAGAGGGGACTAGCGTTGGAGATGACCAAAGAAGTGCGCATGCACCATCTCCTGTTGTCTGGTTGAAATTTTTTTTGCACAGTTTTTCACCAGATTTATATATTTCCTCCATCTACAAAAATAGTTTAAATTTAGAAAACGTTCATTGAAGAACTTTTTGAGAATTTAATAAATATTAGTGAAATTTATAAATTTCCTGAATTTCAAAAAAGTTCAAAAATTCAGAAAATATTCACGAATTGTATAGAAGTTCTAAATTTAGAAAAAATGCTCACCAGTACATAAAATATTCATTAAGTGTAGAAATACTCTAATTTTAGAAAATGCTTGCACTTTGTAAATATTTTAACAAATTCTAAAAATACTGAAAATAATCGTAAATTTAGAATATGTTATAATTTTAATAAAAAGACCATGATTTCAAAAATTATTCCAGAATTTTGAAATGTTTATAAATTTGGAAAATAGAAGAAATGTGACAAAAAACCCAAAATAAAACCTGTAGAAAGAAACATAGGAAAACAACCGAGTGTGGGCAGGTTCTAATGGGAGAAAGACAAGGAAAACCAATAAATGGGGTGCACGTTTGTCATGTACGCAGAGAGCGCGCCGGCATGTGCGGGTGAGGGACAACCCCTGTTTTTTCATTTTAGTTTTTTGCCTCTTGTTTTTCTTTTCCGTTTTTTCTACTTGAGACTAATTCAGGACTTCAAGTTCTCGATTTCGAAAACATTGTGAATTTTAAAAAATATATTCAATAAATTATAAAATGGTTATGAATCTAAAAATGTTTCAGAAATAAAAAAAGGTCGCATATTAAAAAATCAAAATTTGGAAAAACAATTCGGGAGTACAAATAATGTTCATGATATTGAAAAAAGTTAGCTTATTCAAAAAATGTTCGTGAATTTCAAGAAATATTCAAAAATTCGAAAAATAATATTGAATTTTAAATTATTATTTTTGCACAAATGTATGCATTTTTTTTTAAAAATCACCACTTCAAAAAGTGTCAATGAATTCAAAAATATTCTAGAATTTCAATTTTTCCCCAATTTCATAATTTTTTTATTCATTTGGGAAAACGTTCACTGGTTCAACAATAAGTTCAGAGTTGCAGACAAGTTCAAAAAAATATTGGTGAATTCGTAAAATTTTCACAATTTAAAAGGTATTCATCATTTGAAAAAACTGTTCGTGAATTTGAATTTTTTTTCTCGACCTAAAAAAAGGTGGATGATTTTAAAAAATGTTCGCCAAATAAAAACTAAAGCAAAAAGAAAAGAAAAACATAAATGAAAAATAAACAAATAAGGATTGAAGATCAAAAACGAAAAATGAGAAAAGGAAGGAAAGAATAAAAAAGAAAATATTAGGAAAAGCCGAAAGATAAACACACAAAAAAACCCGGTATCAGAAGGTTCTAGTCCTGTCCCAAGTGTACGCGCCGGGGAGGGTGGTTACGCGCTAGGTCGCTATTTGGTGACCTATACGCTAAATAGGATCCGCCTTGAATTCCACGACCTGTGGGTTATTTTTATTTTTCTTCTAGCAAACAGTGGCATGAAATCAAGCTTTACTATAACGTCAACTGCACTAGGCGTCGCAATCTTCTAGGCCATACTCACTCAAGTATTTGTGTAAAAAAAAACACAATTAAGCTTACACATCTATACCAATCTCTAATAACCATGACCAAAATTTTCAGTATCACGAAGATACATTATCACTCTCCATTTTCTTGAGCATTTTTCAAATTCATGAACACACTTTTACAATATTTCAAACATTTTCAAAAATGAAGAACATTTTTGAATTTCTAAAAAATGTATAGTATTTGAAAAAAATTGTGAACATTTTCTAAACAATTTACTTGAATCGGTGAACATTCCTAGAGTCAACAAACATTTTTTTTCGAAATTGGTGGAACAATTTTGGAAATCCACAAACCATTTTTCATTTAATGAATTTTTCTGAAATGCATGATAATTTTTTGAATCAGCGGAAAATTTATGAATGAATAGACTATTTTGTAAGTCACCAATAGTTTATGAATTTTTAGGATATTTTTCCATTCATGAACAATTTTCCAACTCAAGAATTGTTTATCAATTTCATTAACCTTTTCTAAGACAAGAACTTTTAAAAAAATCATGAATATTTTTCGATTTTCCCTCCAAACGGGCGTGTTGTATCTTCTCCTAGCATGCAGAGCGTAGTATAGGAGGTTCCTGCTGCAAGGGCCGGCCCAGCCAGGGAATTCCTCTTTGTGAAACATTTTTATCAATTATAGGTGTCGTTTCTTAAAAAAATCAATCATAGGTGGCATGGTTGGTAATATCTTATAATTTTGCGGGCACTTTCGATCACAATAGAGGGGCTATTACTTCTGGCGGTACATCATGAAAATTGCCCACAAATTTGCAAAATATTACCCACCAATGCCACCTATAAGTGATAAAACGACATTTTACATAGGTGCCTGGGCCCTCCCATGCAATACGGTCCTTGTATACTGCATGGGCTGACACATGTCCATGCGGCATTTTTCTAAATAATGTCTTTTTTGTTCCGGTTTCATTTTGTTCTACTATAAATAATTTGGGACATCAAAAAATTTCTGAAGCTCAAAAACTGAGAATTTTGAAGTAAAATATTTAATAAATCATAAAAAATTGTGGATTCAAAAAATATTCACGATTTTGCAAATATATTTGTCCTTAAACAAAACATGTTTGAAATTGTGAAAACAAATGTTCGTGTAATAAAAAAATATTCATGTTTTTTTTAGAAAGTTCGTGTATTACCAAATATTAATTAAATTGAATAAATTTATACACTTAAAAAATGTGCTTCAATGGAAAAATATCCTAAAAATTCAACAAATGTTCATGAGTTACAATTTATTCATACATAAAATGTTCGCTAATTCAAAACTTAAGTTTTAAATGAAAAAAAATGTTTGGGAATTTAAAAAATTGTTCCAGCAATATCCAAAGAAATGTTCGTCGATTGCAAATAGAAAACTTTTCATAATTTTTTTAGAAGAGATTGGGATCATGTAGGAGACGTTCTTGTCGAACATGATCGATGACAATGAAAATCCAACCGAAGTGGAGTGTGAATTGGAGGGCACCACCGCATTTGAAGTTGGGGGCAACATCCGATCCCAATCCGAGCAAGAAGAAGAAGAAGACCAAGATGGCGAGGGCAAGAGGTCCGACATTCTTAAGATTTGAGGAAATCTTGTTGGTCAAAACTTGGTTGGTCACAACAATGGATACAATTGCGGCACCGAGCAAAAGGGGAACACGTATTGGGAGATGATTTGGAAGGAGTATCACGAACAAAAGAAGTATGTGGAGCCGCATCCTATCGCAGTGATGGATCCAGGATGTGAAGTTACTCGGACGGACTTTTATAGAAAACAAAATTTTGGAAGCCACGATGCAATGAAATAAGACAATCAACTAAATTAATTCGCAAAGTAGTATGGATTCAGATAGGCCGATAATATTTTTCAAAGTAGTTTCATTATCAAGGAGAAATATATATAACGTGGCAGAAAATTCATATAAGGTCTGCTTCATCTTCTTAGGTTCGTATAACATCAAGTTTGATAGTACTAATTAACTTTCAGTATTTAACTTCGAAGAATGAGGCTAATGTTACAAGAAATTAAAGAAATATAGAAGCAGGAGAGCAAAAAATTAGGGAAGAATAAACGAACTTGCTGTTTGTTGTCTCTGTTGGCTGATCGCTTGCAGTTTTAAGCGGGCCGGTTGGCGGTGCCGATGCAGCCTCTCGTACGGACGGCAGCTGGATTCCTCTCCTTCACCATCGATCACCATCGGTTGGGAAAAGGGCCTGGGCAGCACCGCGGCGAGGCAGCAGGCCGGCAACGTAGGGCGCCACGTCATGGAGGTGAGGCAGAAATCAAGGGCAGCGTGATCGCGATATGTGGCGCCGATTTGGTTCCTATCGACAGAAAAGACATTCATGTTAAAAGAACTTTACATAAACTAATGGGCTCACGTACTCACACATTCAATTGGGCCTTAGTCATTGGCCCACCTTACAACTTACTAAGTGAATCGTTATCTTCTCATCTTCCTGCGGCAAATCCTAAAGGGCGCCCGTTGCGCCCGTTTCTTCGCTGCGCGCAAACGGGCGCATACCCCCCGCCACGCGCTGGGCCGGCCCATTTAATCCTTTTTCTGTTAAAACTGCATCGATAAAAAAAGAGAGAGTTCGACGGTTCGAACTTAGGATGTGGCGCTAGAGACAGCAGCGCTGTTACCACCAGGCAATGATCCGCTTGGTGTCTCTCTACCTCTTTTCCTTATTTTATTGTTTCTCCTGGTCGCGAGATTTTCTTCTTCTTCTTTTTCCTGTTCTTTTTTCATTTTTCTTTTCTGATTCCTTTTTTCTTTTCTTCGTAAATGTGCGATTTTTTTTCTATATTCAATGAACCTTTTCAAATTTAATGAACTTTTTTATCAAAATCGATGAACTGTTTTTTAAATTTGATAATTTTTTTTCAAAATTGATGAACTTATTTCCAAATCGCTGAACTTTTTTCAAAATCAATGAACTCTTTTCAAAACCGATGAACTCTTTTTCAAAACCGATGAACTCTTTTTCCGAATCGATGAACTCTTTTTCAAAATCGGCAAACTTTTTTGCAAAATCGATGAACTCTTTTAAAAATCGACGAACTCTTTGCAAAGTTGATGAACTCTTATTCAATACCGATGAACCTTTTTCCAAAATTGGTGAACTCTTTTTCAAAATCGGTGAACTCTTTTTTATAATCGATGAACTCTTTTCAAAATAGACAAACTCTTTTCAAAGTCAATGAACTCTTTTTTCGAAACCGATGAACATTTTTCCAAATCCATGGACTCTTTTTAAAAATCGATGAACTCTTTTCAAAATCGATGAACACTTTTTCAAAATCAATGAACTCTTTTCAAAGCCGATGAACTTTTTTAAAAATCAATGATTTTTTTAAAATACGATTATTTTCGAAAACCAATGAACTTTTTTGTAATTCATGAACTTTTTCCTAAATGTTTTCAAATAATTAAAAAATGGTAGTGCTACATTAAACGTTTACATGTGTAGTAAATTGCGCGGCTAGAAATATACATTATGTATTGGCCCTGGATTTGGTTAGTACCACGTGGTAGTCTAGTTGGTTGGCCTTAGTCGTCCGCTGTTGGAGGGCGCGAGTTTGATCCTCTACCTGAACTATTTTCTAGGTGTTTTTTCGCGCAAACAACCTCTATGCACTAATTTTTTTTGCTGGGCCGGCCCAGTCCAATCGCCTTCGGGCGCCAGGACGTGGAACCGGCGCTGAGAGCGCCGGTTAGGAGCTCCCTCTTCCTGCTCCTGATCGTAACTTACGCCAACTGAACCTCACAAGAGATGCACTCTCACCTCTCATGGAAACCATTGGAAAGAGCAGTAGGGGTACCCTAGATTTAGAAAATTTACCCGGGGAGGCCGCCCCTACATGACCCCATGCTGGATCCGCCCGCAATGTGGCATCTCTCCAACATCGATGGGGGATCATGCAAGGGGAATTGAACAAGTACATCAGCTACTACTCACAAGTGACCAAATGCCCTCAAAGTGGGATGGAAGTGGCAACTCACGTAACCTCAATTGCTTCATCTTGTCGTCATTTACATATGCTTCTTGTCTTTGCATTCTCGTGCTCATACATTGATACGTCCATTTTGCATCATGTTTTTATATTGATATTTATTGCATTATGGGATGTTATTACACATTATGGTATAATACTTATGTCTTTTCTCTCTTATTTTACAAGGTTTAGATGAAGAGGAAGAATGCCGGCAGCTGGAATTCCGCACCGGAAAGGGTGCAAATCTGAGAGACCTATTCTTCACAACTCCAAAATTCCTGAAAATTTACGAAGAATTATTTTATAATATATATAAAATATTGGGCGAAAAAATACCAGCGGGGACCCACCAGGTGGCCACAAGGGTGGGGGGCACGCCCTACCCCTCGGGCGCGCCTCCCTGGTTTGTGGGCCCCCTGGCAGGCCTCCGGTGCCCCTCTTCTGCTATATGATGTCTTTTGACCTGGAAAAAAAATCAAAAGGGAGCTTTCGGGACAAAGTGCCGCCGTCTCGAGGCGAAACTTGGGCAGTACCAATCTAGGGCTCCGGCGGAGCTGTTCTGCCGGGGAAACTTCCCTCCTAGAGGGGGAAATCAAAGCCATCATCATCATCAATGATCCTCTCATTGAGAGGGGTTCAATCTCCATCAACATCTTCACTAGACCATCTCCTCTCAAACCCTAATTCATCTCTTGTATCCGATCTTTGTCTCAAAACCTCAGATTGGTACCTGTGGGTTGCTAGTAGTGTTGATTACTCCTTGTAGTTGATGCTAGTTGGTTTATTCGATGGAAGATCATATGTTCACATCCTTAATGATAATTATCACTCCTCTGACTATGAACATGAATATGCTTTGTGAGTAGTTACGTTTGTTCCTGAGGACATGGGAGAAGTCTTGTTATAAGTAATCATGTGACTTTGGTATTCCTTCGATATTTTGATGAGATGTATGTTGTCTTTCCTCTAGTGGTGTTATGTGAACGTCGACTACATGACACTTCACCATGATTTGGGCCTAGAGGAAGGAATTGGGAAGTAATAAGTAGATGATGGGTTGCTAGAGTGAGAGAAGCTTAAACCCTAATTTATGCATTGCTTCGTAAGGGGCTGATTTGGATCCATATGTTTCATGCTATGGTTAGATTTATCATAATTCTTCTTTTGTAGTTGTGGATGCTTGCGAGAGGGGTTAATCATAAATGGGAGGCTTGTCCAAGTAAGGACAACACCAAGCACCGGTCCACCCACATATCAAATTATCAAAGTAACGAACGTGAATCATATGAGCATGATGAAAACTAGCTTGACAGAAATTCCCTTGTGTCCTCGGGAGCGATTTGCTTTATATAAGAGTTCATCCAGGCTTGTACTTTGCTACAACAAGGATTGGGCCACCTTGCTGCACATTTTTCACACTTGTTACTTGTTACCCGTTACGAATTATCTTATCACAAAACTATCTGTTGCCGATAGTTTTAGTGCTTGTAGAGAATACCTTGCTGAAAACCGCTTGTCATTTTCTTTTGCTCCTTGTTGGGTTCGACACTCTTACTTCTCGAAAGGACTATGATAGACCTCCTATAATTGTGGGTCATCATACATACATCGTTTGCTAGATGGCGGTGGCGGCCACTTGGTATCACGAGGAGGAGAAGAAACTGTCGGGCCCATGGATCCCGGGGTATCTAGACCCGTCTGCCTTCGGCCTAGGGCGCGGCACATGGCGAAGGCCCAACAAGGGGCCCATCGATGGGCGCAATGAGCAAGACCCCTCGTGAGGCTCTAGCCTCCTGAGGCCCCCACTTCAGGAAGCAGGCGAACAATCCTGGCGCAGCGGGGTCGCCGAGAGCCTCGCGAGGCTGCCTCCCTGAGGCAAGCAAGTCAGCGGCAATTTGGCCCTGTCGCGCGGTGTTGCGCCCACCACGTGGGTGACGCACGCAAACGACGAACAGCGGCAGGAGCCGCGCTAGCAAGCGTGGACGAAGTGGTTTCCCCTTTGGTGCTAAGGGAGCAAGGCAGCTCTGCAGTTCCCAAAGCAATCCCCAAAGGTTGCCCGATCAGTGAAAGAAGACCAGGACGATGGGCGCACAGGGCGGAGGTCATTCCCGAGCCCACCAGCGCGTCATGGATGGTGGCTTTGCAGGCGAAGACCACCTTTAGTCTGGATAGACTGCGCCCTTGTCCCCTTTCAAACTGGCCGTTGTGTGGCAACCCTTCCCGCCATAGTTTTCGGGGAAGAGGACCAAGGCAGCATAAAAGAGGGCAAGGTGCCGTTGTATAAGGGGATCGATCCATCGACCACTTCAGCCCCAACCTCTGTAGTCTCTCTCCCTCGAGCAATCCCAACCAAGCAGGAGTAGGGTTTTACATTCCAAGGTGGCCCGAACCTGGGTAACCAATGCACCCTCGTTCCGTCCTCGCTAGCTCGCTCTCGCTGTAGCCTCGCCATAATTAGCTGTTGGCAAGGACGAAGTGGTAGAAGGAGCTCACCCTAGTGCCGGAACCTTAGGGTCCCCGAAGTCCCGTTTCCGACATTTGGCGTGCCAGGTAGGGGTGCACTACCGTTCTTCTGCTCTGCTCCAGCTTCCACTATGCCAGCTTCATGGCCGCCGCTAGCGTGCCGAGCGCAGGGCAGGACGTGTAGCCCAGATGGAGCCTGCAGTCCGCGGCAACCGCCGCCACCCTGCCGGGGCTGCGGCGGCCGCCGCCACCGACCCTTCTGCCCGCGAGCAGGAGGACTCCTCCCTACATCCCTCCACGCAAGCCGACGGCCGCACCGCCACGGCCTCCTCCCCCCTCCCCCGTCGTGGTCCCCCGAACACGCAAGTCATGCTGCTCATGGAGCGCGAGCTGCTTCGCTACTGCCTGGCTGCCGCTGGCTACGACGCTTGGCTTGGTCACATCGCTGAGCTCGTTAATGCCGCTCTGCCCGGCCGAAGCTGGCTACGATGCTCTAGCGCCCTCCCACTCGCTCCGCCCTCTGCCGTCTCACGCCGGAGACGTGGTGCACAGTGCACCTCCGCCGCCTCCCGTGCACGACGGGCTCGGCGACCCCCGGCGTGAAGCGCGGGCACCAGTTTGAGATGAGGCCAGCTGTCAGATCATCTATCGCGCGCCGCATGATGCGCGCATGCTCCTCGAGCAGCAACGCCAGTGCCAGGATCGGGCGGTCCAAGATGTCGCGGCGTTTGGGTGCCAGAACCATGCCTCCCTCGCGGGAGTAGTTCCCTCGAGCGTTGTGGGCAGCCGTGCTTTCACCAATGAGCTCCGTCGGGAGGCTCGGCCCACAAAGTACAAGCCGGAGCTGCCTCTGTGCTACGATGGCACCCCCAACCCCGCGGAGTTCCTGCATCTCTACGCGTTGAGCATCTTAGCGGCGGACAGCGATGATAAGGTCATGGCGAACTGGTTCCCCATGGCCCTCAAGGACGACCCGCGCTCCTGGCTCATGAACCTCCCCGAGGCTTTGATCTCCTCATGGGACGAGCTCTGCGACCAGTTCATTGCTAACTTTGACCAGCCCCATGAGTCCGCCGAGGGTTACCAAGGGCCTCACGCGGTAGCCTACATCCTCGGCGGGACCCAGGCCCCCGTGTGTAGTCTCCATTTGAAAGTGCAACTAATCCCTGGGTGGTTTTGGTAATTCATAACAACATATATCTCACTGAACTAATGTCCATTCAAGATAAAATATTTCAGGATGTTTAATGATTGGCATGGCAAGGACTAGAGATGTGGACCCCTCAAAATGCTAAGGAAATGGATTGGCATAAGCTCAAGACTCTTCATTTTTGTTTAAGTGATCCAATATCACATTGGGTCCATAGGAAAGCCAATACTATTAAAAGGGGATGAGGTGTTGCTTAATGATCTTGTTGCTCAAGTGCTTAGTGATATTGCTCCAAAACCCTCGGCCACTTTCTCTATCCAAATATGTCCAGAACCTAAACTCCAACTCGTCCCCACCGATTCTTCCTAACCGGAGCCACCGAGTTCAACTGGACTTAGCCACTGCCAAAACTCAAATAGTTCAGTTCTACCGATATGGACCTCGATCTCATCGAGATGGCCTTGCCACCTCTCTGTTGCTTGTTGCAATTATTTTGGTCTCACCGAGAATTGCAATCGGTCTCATCGAGATGGCCTGACTGATTCTCTATTTCTTATTGCTTCACTTTGATCCCACTGAGATGATGCAATTGGCGCCACCGAGATGAAGTTTGCCCTAAGCCCTTGCACATCGGTCCCACCGAGTTGTTCTCGTCGGTCCCACCGAGATTCCTAAAGTTCATATTTTTACATAGATCGGTGCCACCGAGTTTTCTGATCGGTGCTACCGAGATGGGTCAAAAGTGTGTAACGGTTGGATTTTGTCTTGAGGCTATATATACCCCTCCACCCATTCTTCCTCATTGAGGAGAGCCATCAGAACGTGCCTACACTTCCACCATTCATTTTCTGAGAGAGAACCACCTACTCATGTGTTGAGATCAAGAGAGTCCATTCCTACCATTTGAACCTTGATTTCTAGCCTTCCCCAAGTTGCTTTCCACTCAAATCCTCCTTCCACCATAGCCAAATCCGTGAGAGAGAGTTGAGTGTTGGGGAGATTATCATTTGAAGCACAAGAGCAAGGAGTTCATCATCAACACACCGTCTATTACCTTTTGGAGAGTGGTGTCTCTTGGATTGGTTAGCTGTCTCTTGGGAGCCTCTGGCATGATGTGGAGTTGAACCAAGAAGTTTGTAAGGGCAAGGAGATCGCCTACTTAGTGAAGATCTACCTGAGTGAGGCAAGTCCTTCGTGCACGATGGCCATGGTGGGATAGACAAGGTTGCTTCTTCGTGGACCCCTCATGGGTGGAGCCCTCCGTGTACTCGCACAACCGTTACCCTTCGGGTTGAAGTCTCCATCGACGTGGGCGTACGATAACACCACCCATCGGAACCACGCCAAAATCTTCGTGTCCCCATTGCATTTGCCTTCTCAAAACCCTTCCCTTTACCTTCACATGCAATGTTTTACTTTCCATTGCTATACTCTTAGAATTGCATGTGTAGGTTGATTGCTTGACTTGTCATAATTTTTAAAATCTGTCCACAATTAAAATTGGGGAAAAGATAGGTTTTTATTTGTCAAGTAGTCTAATCACCCCCCTCTAGACATACTTTTGATCCTACGCCATTCCAAGCTGTTCTCTCGTGGGGTGAACGCCGCCCTCTCGAGCCCAGAAACTGCACGACCCCTCAAGTGGTCGCAGCACGTCATCACCTTTGACTCCGAGGACCACCCCAAGTCCTCGGCCGCCGCAGGCGCGCTCCCTATGCTGTGCACTCCCACCATCAGCAACGTTGCGATCACCAAGACCCTCACCGACGGGGGCGCCGTCCTCAACGTGATCTCCATCGAGACCTTCAATACGCTCCAGGTGCCCTACGACCAACTGATGCCGACCAGGCCCTTATCCGGGGTGACTGATGTTTCTACCATCCCCCTGGGGCAGGTGCGCCTCCCTGTCACCTTTGGCACCCGCTACAACTATTGCACCGAGCTCATTGACTTCGAGGTGGCGCCCATTGGCCTGCCGTACAATGCCATCCCGGGGTACCCGAGACTCACCAAGTTCATGGCGGCGATCAACCCCTCAGTTACAACATCCTCAAGATGCCTGGCTGTGGTGGCGTCATCACCATCTCCTACGATGAGAAGGACATGGTCTGTTCCCTCAAGAGTGCCTACAAGGCCACCGCAGCCGCGCACTCGGATGGCGAGGACGCTGTCAAGCCCCCTGAGGTCACGCCCGCAAGGAAGAAACTGTTGTTGCTTTCTGAAGATTGCCTAGAGGCGAAGAAGGTGTCAGCTGATGGCAGCGCCTCGGGCCCTGCCCTCACCGTCGACACCTGCCTTCCTCCTGCATAGGAAGGTGCGCTCTTCGCCTCCGCTCGTGCAGGCTCGAGTGTCTTTGTCTGGAGGGCATCTGACTTGTCCCGTGTGACAAGGTAGGTGATCGAGCACCTCTTGGCAGTGTGCCTCAGCGCATGCCCCATCAAGCAAGGAGCACGACGCCTGGCACCTGAGAAGCAAGAGTCATGGTCCCCGAAACCTACAAGCTGCAAGAAGCAGGAGCCGTCCTCGCGAAGCGCCACTCCAAGTGGCTCGTCGGCCTGATCGTTGTCCCCAAGAAGGGTGGCAAGGAGTGTATGTGCGTCGACTTCGTGAGCCTCAACAAGGCCAGCCCTCAGGACCCCTCCTGGCCGACACGCGCCGGCCGCAGCGTGGGTCTAACCCCCGGTTGGGCCCGCATGCCCTTCTACCTGAGGAACGTTGGCGCCACCTTCCAGCGGCAGGCACTGATCATGATGGGGCCACGTGAGCCTTTTGCCCCTCGCGAGCCCCCTGGGTGTCAAGAGCCCATCGGCCCTTGAGGGACGAGCTCCCGCGGTGTGCCTCATCGAGCGACTCGATGCTCCCATAGTGCCATATTACCAAGTGACTTTTGGTTTGTTCGAATTGGGGGCGCCCCATGCTACTTCTTGATCTTGCGTTGGTTTTTCCCTTGAAGAGGAAAGGGTGGTGCAGCAAAGTAGAGATAAGTATTTCCCTCAGTTTGAGAACCAAGGTATCAATCCAGTAGGAGACAACGCACAAATCACCGAATACCTGCACAAACAATCAAACAACTTGCACCCAACGCGGTAAAGGGGTTGTCAATCCCTTTACGGTTACTTGCAAAAGTGAGATCTGATAGAGATAGATAAACGATAAAGTAAATATTTTTGGTATTTTTGGTTTATAGATCAGAAAGTAAAAGATTGCAAAATAGTAGATCAGAAACTTATATGATGGAAAATAGACCCGGGAGTCATAGGTTTCACTAGAGGCTTCTCTCAAGATAGCAAATAATACGGTGGGTGAACAAATTACTGCCGAGCAATTGATAGAAAAGCGCAAAGTTATGACGATATCTAAGGCAATGATCATGCATATAGGCATCACGTCCGTGTGATACGTCTCCATCGCATCTACTTTTCCAAACACTTTTGCCCTTGTTTTGGACTCTAACTTGCATGATTTGGATGGAACTAACCCGGACTGACGCTGTTTTCAGCAGAATTGCCATGGTGTTATTTTTGTGCAGAAATAGAAGTTCTCGGAATGACCTGAAACTTCACGGAGAATATTTTTGGAATTAATAAAAAATACTGGCGAAAGAATCAAGACCAGGGGGCCCACACCCTGTCCACGAGGGTGGGGGGCGCGCCTCCCCCTGGGCGCACCTCCCTGCCTCATGGGCCCCCTAGTGCTCCACCGACCTCAACTCCAACTCCATATATTCACGTTCGGGGAGAAAAAAATAAGAGAGAAGGATTCATCGCGTTTTACGATACGGAGCCGCCGCCAAGCCCTAAACTCTCTCGGGAGGGCTGATCTGGAGTCCGTTCAAGGCTCCGGAGAGGTGAATTCGTCGCCGTCGTCATCATCAACCTTCCTCCATTACCAATTTCATGATGCTCACCGCCGTGCGTGAGTAATTCCATCGTATGCTTGCTGGATGGTGATGGGTTGGATGAGATTTATCATGTAATCGAGTTAGTTTTGTTAGGGTTTGATCCCTAGTATCCACTATGTTCTGAGATTGAAGTTCTTTGCTATGCTTAATGCTTGTCACTAGGGCCCGAGTGCCATGAATTCAGATCTGAACCTATTATGTTTTCATGAATATATGTGAGTTCTTGATCCTATCTTGCAAGTCATTAGTCACCTACTATGTGTTATGATCCGGCAACCCCGAAGTGACAATAATCGGGACCACTCCCGGTGATGACCGTAGTTTGAGGAGTTCATGTATTCACTATGTGTTAATGCTTTGGTCCAGTACTCTATTAAAAGGAGGCCTTAATATCCCTTAGTTTTCAATAGGACCCCGCTGCCACGGGAGGGTAGGACAAAAGATGTCATGCAAGTTCTTTTCCATAAGCACGTATGACTATATTCGGAATACATGCCTATGTTACATTGATGAATTGGAGCTAGTTCTGTTACACCCTATGTTATAACTGTAGCATGAGTGATCGCATCCGACATAATTATCCATCACTGATCCAATGCCTACGAGCTTTTCACATATTGATCTTTGCTTAGTTACTTTACCATTGCCAATGTTACAATTACTACAAAACTGCTACTGTTACTTTTGCCACTATTACCATTACTTCCATACTACTTTGCTACTAAATACTTTGCTGCAGATATTAAGTTATCCAGGTGTGGTTGAATTGACAACTCAGCTGCTAATACTTGAGAATATTCTTTGGCTCCCCTTGTGTCGAATAAATAAATTTGGGTTGAATACTCTACCCTCGAAAACTGTTGCGATCCCCTATACTTGTGGGTTATCAAGACTATTTTCTGGCGCAGTTGCCGGGGAGCATAGTTCTATTCTTTGAGTCACTTGGGAGTTATATCTGCTGGTCACTATGAGGAACTTGAAAGACGAGAAAACCAAAATTTATCCCTCAACTACGAGGGGAGGTAAGGAACTTCCATCTAGCTCTGCACTTGATTCACCTTCTGTTTTGAGTAAACTTGCGACACCTTGTAACATCCCAAATTTTCAATTTGGTATATTATACATAGATCATCATTGCATATCATGTTTTATTGCATTTTGACAAATCCTCGATAAATCCTAAGCAACTCAAGGACCCTCGGAGAGAGTTAGGGATTTTCTCGAATTTTCATATTTGATTTTCATCAAATAATAAGACGAGGATTTTGGTTTTAATTATTTTCTCTCCGAAAAAATATTTCATTCTAAAAATAAACGAGACGAGAAAAGATGACTTCTCCAAAACAATTGAAATACTGGAGGAAAAATATTAAAATCATTATTTGGAATTTATTTGCAATTTTTATTGCATTAAAAATATTGCATGTTTTCAAAATATTTATTTTGATTTAAAAAATGTTCACCCTATTCTAGATTTTCTAACTAGACGGGGAAAATTTATTTCATATTTTTCGGATTTTTATTTATTTTTCTACAAATTGTTTTCCGCGGAACTTATTTAAAAAAAAACTGCGCGCGCCCGACCGGTCCGCAGCCCAGCCAGGCCGCCGGCCCACCCCGCGCCCCACTCCTCCTCGCGCACGAGACGCCGCGCCGCCGCCGCCATGGCCGAGTCCGGCTCCCGCACGGCTCCCGCCGGCCACCCCCTCC
>NC_057802.1:60001647-60009646 GCF_018294505.1 Triticum aestivum
GCCGCTCGCCGGAGCCCCGCCCCTCGCCCCCGAGCCGCTCGAGCCCCGCAGCCCCGTCGCCGGAGCCTCGCCGGAGCCCGTCCCCGAGGTAGCCGCACCTCGCCGTTGCCGGTTTTCTTAAAAAAAAACCATAGATCGGTTTTTTTGGTTTTATTATTTTGCGAGCGTTCATCGAACCGTTCATTTTAACGAACGCGTTCGTCGGTTTTTCTCTGTTAACGAACGTCCGTTATTTAACCGTTCGTCCGTTTTTCTTTTTCGTCGGATTTTTTCTGCGATTTTCTCAGATTCGATTTCTGATCGAATCTTCGATTCTGTTTAACTTCTCGCTCGTTTATCGGAATCAGGCGATTCAAGCGCCTAGAGCTTCGTCTCGAAATTCTCTTTCCGTTTAACCTACTCAAACAAGTTTTTGCAACAGTAAAATTTAACCTAGATCCAGATTAGCAAACGAAGTTTCTTTGTTTCGCCGTTTGACTTTCGTTGCTTCTTTCGAGTTGATTCTTTTTGCAAACCGGAGTTCTTAAGCTGAACTTTCTGGTTGGATCTTTTATTCGAGTTTTACCTGTGCATTCGATGAGTACTGATTGTATGCTTGTTTGTTGCGATAGAGTACCCGGAGTGTGCCGCTTGTTACTTCGACTCGTTAGGTTTTGCGGATCATCAGCAAGGCAAGTAACACTTTGATCATACCCCGTTCATACCCAGTTTTACTGCATTAGATCTGTTATCCTCAAACATTGCATGATTAGGATCTAATTAAATTGTGGGTATTGGGAAGTAGTTGAGGTAGTACCTATTACCTGTTTTTCTTATCAAACCCTTGGGAGTTACTTCTACGTTGCTTTTATTATTGCCATGCTATGCTCGTAGACGTGGATTTGGGTTTGAGTGATATTCACGACAGATGTGAGATGTTTATTAATGGTTCAACTTAAGGTGGCAACTAAAACTCACATCTGGGTGGATTGAGGCACCTGGAGAACCCAGTGTTGTCTGTATGTATAAGGTCCGCCACCCAGGCTCAAAGGGATCATAAGATTATTCATGCTAGAAACTTCAGTGTGCAGCCACAAGCTATTATGGGCTCTAGCATAGTTGAGTAGGTTACAAGATCTCTTGAAGAGGTGGGCTAGAAGATGTAGGGGAAAGTAGGTGTACCGGTCCACCCAGAGTAAAGAGTGATTGTTTCTGAAAGACTGTGTCTCGGTCATCCGTTTCTCAAACATCATGCAGTGCGAGAATCAAGCGGAGGCGATCGAGTCTTGTGGGGAAAAGTGCGCAAACCTCTGCAGAGTGTACAAACTAATCATGGTTAGCCGTGTCCCCGGTTATGGACAACTTGAGTATCTAGTACTTGGATTATCATTTGAATCTCATCACCATGTTACTTTTAATTAATCTTGTTGGGTTAATGATGACACTTAATTGGGATTGAGTTGGAGGTACCTTCTCAATGTTTCACAAGCACCATGATAGTTAAATAAAATTTATTCCTTTGAAGTAGGATAAAATTGGCTTTTCGCAAAACTGTAACCATAGAGCTTTCCACCAGCCATATATGCATATAGTATAGCATTATTATTGTTCATTGCTCTCTATGTGTTACTTTGCCAGCATATTCTATGTGCTGACCCGTTTTCGGGCTGCAACGTTTCATGTTGCAGACTTTTCAGACGACGAGTAAGGTGCCTTAGGTCATGGTCTTATACTCAGTGATGCCGCTGGAGTGATGGACTCACTTATCTTCCAAGTCTTCCGCTGTTATCGTTATTAGATGGCCTTAAGCCATGTTTATCATACTTAATCTCTTCGGAGATATTCGATGTAATAAGTGTGTGATTGCTACTCTGTTATAAATCCTCCATTTGTACTGTGCGTGTCAGCATTACTGATCCAGGGATGACACTGGTGCATAGCAGCACAGGCCATTTGAGGTCTGGTCGCTACAAAGTTGGTATCAGAGCACACGCTGACTGTAGGACACGGCCACTAAGCTTAAGCCCTAGAAAGCCTCTCTCTTCTCATTTCTGACCCCTCTCCACTTTCTACTCTTTTAGGAATGGAGAATGCAAGGAGCAAGTTCATGCAACCAGATGAAGACACGCCGTTTGGTCGACACTTGAAGGAAGTCACCAAGTACTTGAACATAGGAATACCAAGCATCACCGGAACCTACAACGCCACATTACCTGAAGAGGAGAGCTGGAAGATTCAAGTTATCATTCCAGGAAGGACTTTTGTGCCAATTACTGAACCCATGAGATTGGTTTTCGAAGCACCAACTTGGAGTTTAGGGAAGAGCATGGCCGCACATATCGCCATGGGACGCATTGGAGAAGTCTACCACCAGGAGCTTAAGGATACAATTTATCAGATTTGTGGACGTCGAGACGCGCAATGGGAGATGATTAAGACCAAGAAGGATGGATCAATTGCAGCTTTCATCCAGGAGCAGAACCAACATATTCGTCGCCAGGAGAACCAGATGTGCACGGACAAGGAAGAACTGAAGAAGGCATTAACGAAGATCAAGGAGCTCCAAGAAGAACTCAAGGCTACACGCGAAGATTATTTGGAGGAAATCAACGCACTAGTAGGGAAGATTGACGACCTGGAGAAGAAGATTGGAGCATTCGTGGGAAATCCAGTGCCAAAAGCACAAGTCGATGAATGCACTTGTCCGGATAACTACATCATCATCGACGACACCGACTCGGAACCAAGTGAAGACGACTGGGTTGATGAAGCTGGAGCAGTCATCATGGAGTCTTCAACGGATCAGAATTTCTAGTAGACCACCATATCAGTAGTAGTTTTCCCCCATTTAATAGTATAGTTCAAGCACTTTGTAACGCTAGTTAGATCGATTGTTTTGCCTTGTTTGAATTGATTGAGTGATATTGATTGAATTTGTCTCATGAGCATATGAGTAGTGTTTTCTCTCTAGACCTCATTCTATTCTTAACTCTCATCTATTCTAAACCTATCAGATGCCTCCGAGACGCGACACCGGATTTGTTTTCCCGCCAGAGATCACCCAGTTGATTCAGCAACAGAATGCCCTGATGCAAGTGTTAGTGCAGAACCAAGGCAACAACAACAACAACCCACCGCCACCACCACCTGTTGATCACTTAGCCCGTTTCTTAAGGCTAAACACGCCGGTGTTTTCCAGTAGCACCGAGCCGATTGTAGCAGATGATTGGCTCCGCAAAGTTGGAAGGGAGTTGACCAGTACAGGATGCACAGATGCGGAAAGAGTGCGTTTTGCCGCACATCAGCTTGATGGACCCGCAGCATCATGGTGGGAGAATTATACAGCCACGCACCCTATTGACACTATCACATGGGACCAGTTTCCGCAAGCTTTCCGTACAGCTCATGTTTCAGCAGGAGCTATGGCTATGAAGAAGCGTGAGTTTCGTAACCTACGCCAAGGAGGACGCACCGTAGGCCAGTATGTGGAGGATTTCAGTAAGTTAGCACGTTATGCACCAGATGACGTTGCTACAGATGCTGCCAAGCAGGAGAAATTTTTGGAAGGGCTGAACAATGAACTGAGTATGCAGTTGATGGTAGCAACCTTCAACAACTACCAGGAGCTGGTAGATAGAGCTCTCATGATTGAAGGGAAGCAACAGCAGATTGAAAACCGCAAGAGGAAGTATGGACAAGGGAAGTACAATTCTGGAGCCCAGCAGAAGCCACGATTTACCCCGAAGCCGGGAGGACAGTTTCAGCATACCCATGGAGGAGGTAGTTCGCACAACCATAATGGCTCCAAGAATGGTAATGGGAATGAAGGAGGAAACGGACAGAACCGCACCAACCCATCTACCCCAACCAAGAGAGATCTAAGTCACACTACTTGTTTCAAGTGCCAGAAGACGGGACATTATGCTACTGATTGTCCCGGAGCCCAAAATGGAAATGGCAATGGAAGCTCTGGGAAGAAGCCGAACCCGTTCAACAAAGGACATGTGAACCACGTGAGCGTGGAGGAGGTTGAAGCTCAGCCTGATGCAGTAATAGGTAAGTTTTTGGTTAAGTCATTTACTGCAACCGTTCTTTTCGATACTGGTGCATCGCATTCATACATATCAAGGGGATTCGTGAATAAGTTTAAGATGTCCACCCAAGTTCTCAAAACCCCTATGTTAGTAACCTCGCCAGGAGCAGAGTATATGGCCACCCAAGGATGTTTTCAGATACCATTGGCCATTGGTAGGCATGTTTTCCCCTCAGACCTCATTGTTTTGGAATCGCAAGGTTTGGATGTGATTCTAGGAATGGATTGGCTATCGTTGTATGGAGGAAACATCGATTGTGCCAGCAAGACGATTTTGCTTACCACCCCGGAAGGAAAAAGGATCAAGTATGTATCCCGGCATATGCCGAAGAGGACTCAAGTGAATTCCCTATCAGGAGTTGTACAGGAGGAAGTACCAATGGTGAAGGATTTTCCGGATGTATTTCCAGAAGAGTTGCCAGGCATGCCGCCAGATAGAGACATTGAGTTTTTGATTGAACTTTTGCCAGGCACAGGGCCAATATCTAAGAGACCGTACAGGATGCCCGCAAAGGATTTGGAAGAAATTAAGAAGCAGATCAAGGAGTTACTGGATAAAGGTTATATTCGCCCAAGTTCGTCACCTTGGGGATCACCAGTACTTCTAGTGGAGAAGAAAGATGGATCACTGAGGATGGTTGTTGATTACCGAGGTTTGAATGAAGTGACCATCAAAAACAAGTACCCACTGTCGATGATCAATGATTTGTTTGACCGCTTACAAGGAGCTAAAGTATTTTCCAAGATCGATCTACGATCAGGGTACCATCAGTTAAAGATTCGAGAGCAGGATATACCCAAGACGACATTTACCACCAGATATGGATTGTATGAGTATACCGTTATGTCATTTGGTCTGACTAACGCACCTGCCTATTTCATGAACCTGATGAACAAAGTGTTTATGGAGTTTTTGGATAAGTTCATCGTGGTGTTCATTGATTATATTTTAATCTTTTCCAAGGATGAAGAAGAGCATGAGGAGCATTTACGATTGGTACTTGAGAAGCTCAGAGAACATCAATTATATGCCAAGTTCAGCAAATGTGAGTTTTGGTTGAAGGAAGTTGGATTCCTTGGACATGTTATTTCTGGAGAAGGAATAGCAGTAGACCCTGCCAAGGTTGACACAGTGACAAGTTGGGAATCACCCACGACAGTTGGAGAAATCCGGAGTTTCCTTGGACTTGCAGGATACTATCGGAGATTTATCGAAAATTTCTCAAAGATTGCTAAGCCCATGACTGAGCTATTGAAGAAGGACACCAAATTCAATTGGACTGAGGAATGTGAAGCTAGTTTCCAAGAGCTGAAGAAACGATTGGTTACCTCACCAGTGTTGATTCTGCCAGATCAACGCAAGGATTATGAAGTTTATTGCGACGCTTCTCGTCGAGGACTTGGAGCAGTGCTTATGCAGGAAGGAAGAGTTGTGTCGTATGCTTCACGACAACTTAAACCCCATGAGAAGAATTATGCTACGCATGATTTGGAATTAGCAGCCGTGGTGCATGCATTGAAAACATGGAGACATTTTCTCATCGGAAACCATTGTGAGGTGTACACGGATCACAAGAGTTTGAAGTACATTTTCACGCAGAAGGAGTTAAATCTCAGACAGAGGAGATGGTTGGAGCTAATTAAAGATTATGATATGAGATTGCATTATCACCCTGGAAAGGCTAACGTAGTAGCAGACGCGTTGAGCCGCAAGAGTCATGTCAACACCCTCATGACAGGAGAATTACCTCAGGAGTTAGCCGAGGACCTTCGCGAGCTATGTTTGGAGATAGTCCCTAGAGGCTATTTAGCGACATTGGAGATTCAGTCTACCTTGATGGAAAGGATCAGAGAAGCTCAGAAGATAGACAAGGAGGTTGAAGAGATAAAGGAGAAGATGAGCAAAGGAAAAGCCAAGGGATTTCGAGAGGATGAGCACGATACCTTATGGTTCGAGGACCGCGTATATGTGCCAAATGATCCGGAGATCAGGAAGTTGATTTTGCAAGAAGCCCATGATTCACCGTACTCGATTCACCCAGGGAATACCAAGATGTATTTGGATTTGAAGAATACTTTCTGGTGGACCGGAATGAAGAAAGATATTGCGGAGTATGTAGCAGTTTGTGATGTATGTCAGAGAGTGAAGGCAGAGCATCAGAAGCCAGCAGGATTGCTGCAACCATTGCCGATACCCGAATGGAAGTGGGATAAAATAGGCATGGATTTTATCACAGGATTACCCAGGACTC
This sequence comes from Triticum aestivum, assembly GCF_018294505.1. Classification (NCBI taxonomy): domain Eukaryota; kingdom Viridiplantae; phylum Streptophyta; class Magnoliopsida; order Poales; family Poaceae; genus Triticum; species Triticum aestivum. The sequence continues at coordinate 60,007,972 of NC_057802.1, forward strand.
GTTCAGGCTATGACTCGATATGGGTTGTAGTCGACCGTTTGACGAAAGTGGCTCATTTCATTCCAGTGAAGACCACTTACACCAGTGCTAAGTTGGCAAAGATATACATGACCAGGATCGCATGTTTGCATGGAGTTCCGAGGACCATTGTATCAGACAGAGGAACCCAATTTACCTCGAAGTTTTGGAAGCAGTTACATGAAACATTGCGAACCAGGCTGGAATTTAGTATAGCTTTCCACCCACAGACAGATGGACAGACCAAAAGAGTCAACCAGATTTTGGAGGACATGTTGAGAGCATGTGCACTAGATTATGGATCCAGCTGGGACGACAATTTGCCATATGCGGAGTTTTCGTATAACAACAGTTATCAAACCAGTTTGAAGATGGCCCCTTTCGAAGCCTTGTACGGAAGGAGGTGTAGAACACCGTTGTTATGGGACGAAGTTGGAGACCGTCAGTTGTTTGGACCAGATTTGCTTAAGGAGTCTGAACAGAAAGTGAGGTTGATTCGCGATAGGCTCAAGGTAGCCCAGTCCAGGCAGAAGAGTTATGCTGATTCTAAACGAAAGGAGACCGTTCACGAAGTCGGAGACAGAGTGTATCTTCGAGTATCACCCCTTCGAGGAGTGAAGCGCTTTGGAGTTAAAGGAAAGTTAGCACCCCGTTTTATCGGACCATACAGAGTGTTGGAACGTATGGGAGAAGTTGCCTACAAGTTGGAATTGCCCGAAGGATTGTCTGGAGTACATGATGTATTTCACGTTTCGCAGTTGAAGAAGTGCCACGCAGAGATGGCTGAGATACCACTGAGAGATACTATGCCACTGGAAGCGATTCAGCTGGAAAGTGATTTGACTTATGAGGAGAAGCCAGTTAAGATTCTCGAGTATGCCAGCCGAGTTACCCGCAGCAAGGTTATCAAGTTTTGCAAAGTTCAGTGGAGTCACCACACAGAAGATGAAGCCACCTGGGAGCGAGAGGAAGATCTACGGAAAGACCACTCCCACCTGTTTTCTAGCCAACCCGAATCTCGAGGGCGAGATTCATCTTAAGGGGGGTAGGTTTGTAACATCCCAAATTTTCAGTTTGGTATATTATACATAGATCATCATTGCATATCATGTTTTATTGCATTTTGACAAATCCTCGATAAATCCTAAGCAACTCAAGGACCCTCGGAGAGAGTTGGGGATTTTCTCGAATTTTCATATTTGATTTTCATCAAATAATAAGACGAGGATTTTGGTTTTAATTATTTTCTCTCCGGAAAAATATTTCATTCTAAAAATAAATGAGAGGAGAAAAGATGACTTCTCCAAAACAATTGAAATATCGGAGGAAAAATGTTAAAATCATTATTTGGAATTTATTTGGATTTTATTTGCAATTTTTATTGCATTAAAAATATTGCATGTTTGCAAAATATTTATTTTGATTTAAAAAAATGTTCACCCTATTCTAGATTTTCTAACTAGACGGGGAAAATTTATTTCATATTTTTCTGATTTTTATTTATTTTTCTACGAATTATTTTCCGCGGAACTTATTAAAAAAAAACTGCGCGCGCCCGACCGGGCCGCAGCCCAGCCAGGCCGCCGGCCCACCCCGCGCCCCTCTCCTCCTCGCGCACGAGACGCCGCGCCGCCGCCGCCATGGCCGAGTCCGGCTC